>NW_027505282.1:0-239530 GCF_021521415.1 Bidens hawaiensis | reverse complement strand
CAAACACGAATCGAATGCATGCATACCACTGGCAAAGCAGGATATAGTCTAATAGTTTCGGTCAAAGCAGCATGAAGATATTGCATCTTGTCAAGTGCACTGTCACTCACACGGGCAGCAAAATCGGCAACATCTGTGATCTCTTGGTTCATGTTTGTTGCTTCTATGATTTCCTTTGCAACCTTATCTTGAACTTTAGGATGTTTGCAAAGCAAGTAAATGAACCAAGACATGCTGATCGCTATAGGATCTTTACCCGCAAGCATAAAGTTTAGTATTATATCGCGCAAGTACTTTGGATCTCTATCATTAAACTGAATAAACCGTGATAGGATGTCTTCTTTTTTAAGCAGCTGCAAGTTCCATAAACCAATGGTTGAATTAATAAAAAGATAATCACCTAACCAGCGATTAATTGCTGGTATCGTGTTTAGCGAAAATGGCCATTGACTTTTAATTTATTAAAAAAAAATTGTCGTCACCAAAAAAGATGACGTGTTTCTAGCTTATGCTGCGTCTGTGCAATAATATGGAACGTCCTGCCCAAAAGTTTTAAAAAGTTTAAAGCTAAAAATCAAAAAAAATATTTTATCTTTAATTACTAAAACTTCTAAAAAACAAAATATTTAAAAGCAATTTTTTAAAGGCTTTAAAAACTTATATATAATTATTAAAATTTAACATCTTAAAATGTTTAAATACTTAATTTGTAGTCATTAATTTTTAGGTGTGTTTTATAAATAAAATTATAAACTTATATTTAACTAAAACTTAACTTTTTAATATATTTAAATACTTAATTTTTATTCATTAAATTTTTAGAAAATTTAGAAAACCAAAATATAGTCGTGTTTTATAAATAAAATAAAAATCAAAATGTAGACGTACACGGACATATTTTTTTTAAAACATTTAAAACTTAGTTAGCGTTTGGTCAAACACATGATTTCTTTCTGCATTTAGAATAATAAGGACGTAATAAATTTCACACCAACGTTTGTTCTATATCCAAATTGTATGTCATGCATCATGCATGTGTTTCAAGAATTAATCCTTAACATCGATTATGAAGTTAGTTCAGTCTTTTTGACCCAACGAGTCAAACTATATATATCAGGGGAAAGTACGATAAAAGCTTACCAAACAATCATCCTTTGACTTCTTCATTTGCTCAAGCTTGACTTCTATCACCTTATAAACAAACTCATCAACAATTTTCATATTTTTCCTCAACTCTGCTTCAAATCCAATATTTAAAAACCTCTTGATCTTCCATGTTACATCAACAAATCTTTTATATGTTAAGTTGTTTGCGATATCGAATGCACGGCTAAACCTAACGCCTTCTTCATTTTGACCACTCAAGTTGTCAAGATCGATTCCAAAACCGACTTTGTATATTGAATCCGTCGTCGCTTTCATGAACAAGTCCTGTATGTATATATACACATAAAGAATGATATGTGTCACGCTAATTATTTAATACCAAATTAAGTCACTAGCTACATTACGTTTATATCAATTATTTGGTTGCTATCTGCTGCTTGTGACAATATCTTCCCGAGTTTTACTGTGTTGTTTCTGAATATTACACTGCTAAAATCTCTCAGGATTTTTGTAGAGAACTCTTGGCTCGAAACCTTCCTTTGTTCACGCCATTGGTCCCCGTCTACAGTGAATATTCCGTCTCCAAGTAGATCGGATGCGACGCTGTGGGTATGCTTTCCCTACAATATATATTTGTGCACAGTTTGCTCAAAAAGTTAACAAGATAAATAAATAGCTTAATTAATTACCTTGCCATAGTTTTTGAAATTGGTCTTGAGGATATACTCCACGTTCACGGGATCGGTTGTGTAAACCTCACCCTGAATAGGGCTAAGTATTCTGTAAGTTTTGTATTTTTCAGCGAGATCAGACATGTAATGATGCATCTTGTTGAAGTTGATGAAAAGATGAAACACGGTTGCACCAATAGGATGATACTTCTTCCCATGTTGTTGTGGTAATAATTGGTTGGAGATATAACTGTAAAGGACAAGAAGTAAAGGTATAAATACTGATGATATGAGTATTGGATTTGAGAGAAAATCCATGGAAGCTGCCATAGATGTTGTTTTGAAATAAGTGAGGGTGAGGTGTGATGAAGGAGAGGTGTTGATGCTTGCTTTTATACTGATTTTTGTGGATATTTAGAAGTCTGATAAAGTCAACTTAGACAATCAGGCTTGTTTCGACGTGAAATTTTAGAGGGATTAACTTAGACTATGATATTTTTGTTTCGCGGATGAAAAATAGGTCGCTAAAAGAAAACAACAAATGATAATAAATTATCATAAAATTATTTGGTATAACATACTTGATATATTATACGAGACACTTTTTTTCAATCAAAAAGCTAAATAAGTTCCATGTATAAAATTTTTTTTTTTTTTTTTTTTTTTTTTTAAGGAATAATATTGCATTTTATTTCTACTGATGAAACATAGATATTACATCAATATAGCAGGTAGGCGGGCAACAAGCTGCGCCGCCACCCCTTTCTGAATTGCAAACCCTAACCTGCTAAAGACATACCCCTGCCCCTTTGGAGTCGACACATTGCTATGCACAACCTGTTGGACCCTGGTTAGAAAACGGATAGCTTCCGGTGCCAAGGAGCCAAATGTATCAAAAGCCAGAGGGACAAAAACATGTTGGTTCTCTTCGCAGGCTTTAGCATGTTTCTCCACCTTCTTCGTTTCAGCCCTTTTTATTGCTTGCCCAGCTACAAACCCATTATCCCTCAAACCAGCTAAGGGAGATACCCCTGTGAGGTCAACACAAGCGTGTTTTCCCCCGGCCCAACCAAAGACGAGCAAATCTGCCGGTCGTAGAGTGGATCTCCCTTCCGTGGGGTCTGTAAGGAAGTTTACGGGGGCTTCCTTTTTAGCTGATATCCCAGCTCGCCTTAAGATGTCCCAAAGAACGTCCCGCACCCAATCATGTCGGTATTTGAACCCAGGCATCTCCTTGCAATGAACCGCATGCTCTCCGAATTTATCCAGGCAGGCCTTACGGCAGATCGGACATGTTTCGTCTTCGGGGTACATTGGGACCATCAAACGGTACTTAAGAATGGCCCTATACTCAACCGCAGACATGCTTTGGCCCAAGCCATCAATCGGGATAACGGTCAGAAAATCTTGGGCATGAGGACCTTGTAAGCATTCAAAAACCGCCTTCTGTCGGGGGGACAATCCAAAAACTTCTCCCAGGCTCTGAGCGATTTTTCCAAAAAGGGCATTCGCCAAAGTTTTTTGAGGCTTTGGTGGGGCGGTGTCCATATTAGAGAAACCGCCAATGTCAAAGTCTGGGAGAGCGCCATTTAGGCGTTCCAGGGCCTGCACGTAGTCTGGGTCCAGGTCGACAACTCCGCTATTCCTTAAGATGTGATTCTGTAGCTTCCAAGACTGAGCCCAAAAAAAAAAACTACAAGTTCATAAAACTTCTTTGAATTCAAGCACATTAGACACCTATATTACAAACATCCACTTTTCATTCCGTTTGTAGTAATTTTCAGCTGATTTATAAACCGTCCCTAACTAACAATCGGCTAATGTTTGAGGATGATGAATCACTTCGTATGCTGCCAATAAACTTTCTAGCCTCATATGAGAATGGAAAATTGCAGCATTATCTGCATCGGTGGATGAAGACTTACGAACATAAGAAATTCTGGTTGACTATGTTCCTAAAAACAGATAATTTCAAGAAACAACAAACACTACTAAAGTGGCTATATATACATACAAATCCATTTACGGATCTATATGCTCAGAACAGTTTGCTAGTTTGCTGGTATACTACCATAACGAAACTGCCTTTTATTTTCTTTATTCGGATCGAATTTATGTTGACTCCATTGCGGGGATCGCGTAGTTTGTTACGTCAGTTCCAAAAGAAAAAGTTTCCTTGGAATCGAGAAAGTTAAATGTAATTCTTAATTGCATAAAAGGATAAGCGCTTCGGTAAAGACAAGACATACTTTGATCATATGTACTTGGAATCTTTTTGCCAATTCGATAAAACGGCTTCGCCTCCTCGCTTTTGTTCAATATTATAAATAAATAAATAGCAACTTTAATGGAGATTTATAGCATCATTCAAGTAAATATAGATTAAGACTATAAAAACATAATCTTATAGTATAGCTAATTCCAGACCGATTAATGCAAGAACTACAAATAAAGGAATAAGATCTATAAAATACAAAATATCATTCATACATAGCATAGTCCAAGCGAACCTAGTTAAAATCTTTACTATACTATGACTGACCATCATATTAGCAAATAAACGTATTCCTAAGCTTAATGCACGAAAACAACAAGAAATTAGCTCAATGAGTACCAAAAAATGTGCTAATAATAGCGGGACCTCTGCGGCTAATAAAGAGTTTAAAAACCGAAGTCTGTTTCTATGACATCTCACTATAGTAATGCGAATAAAAACTGAAAATGAAAGACCTAAAATAATGAGAAGATGACTTATAACTGTAAAGCTATAAGGTATTATACCATGAAGATTACAAAATAGCAAAAAAGTAAAAGTGATCACATGCAAGGGAAAAACTTTTGTTTAACATTTCCTGAAGGACCCCGGAAGCTCTACTTTATGTTTCTTTCTTATGCCTAAAAGAGATCTTTCATTGAGAAGTTGGTCCTAGGGATAAAAGATCGAATCTCTTTAGTTGACCCATAGCTAAGAGCTAAGGTAGTCACATGAGAGCTTGTTTCATAATCAGATAAAGTAATTGGGACAACCCAAGCCAAGGATGATGCAAAACCTTTGGCACCAGCTAAGGCGACCTCGTGCGCAAGGTAGATGAAAGGTATGCCCATTGTACCCATGGCTGGTGCATTCATTGATGCAAGTCTCGGATCGATCTATTTATTTTTTCGGCTAGCCGTATTCATTCATCTCTTTTTAGTCGAGCTGAATTACATTCACCCTCTTCTTTCTTATGCCCATCTACCTTGCCTGTCTTGTCTTATTTAATTGGAACATAACCCAACCTATAAGTTACCTTATGATACACAAATTTTAGTGACCCTTTGTTCTTGCTTAAGAATCAGACCGACGAAAGTTGCATCTTTAACCAATGTCAGGATCGCATTTCGTTATAACAATATAAATCGGACAAGAACACACGAAACACAAAGTATGAGAACCCCTAGCGAATGTAGCCAGCGGAATCAACCACAAACAGTAAGTTGCTAATTATAGTGACTGAAGAACAAATTCCATTATCATCAATATCAATATTCAATCAGATACACGAAAACTTAGGGTTTTAGAAGGAATGTCGGAATATCAATAAAGTAGTTAAATGCGGCCGTCAAATATGTGTAAAGAGGTCTCACATCAATGTGACCTAAACATTCTATTTATAGACACACCTAACATTTCTTCTAGAAACCCTAATCATTACAAATACTAAACAAAATTATTACAAGTATAAAACAAGTCTTCGAGCAGACATCTTCATTGACGAGTAGAGCTTCTTTGACCTCGTAATATTCGAGCAGACTTCAGCTTCACGAGCATACCAAACTTTGGTTGGATAGCTCCTACAAGCAAACAAGTTCTTTGCTTGAATCTCTTCATCCTTTACTTAGAATTATTTGAACAATCTAAGTATGCTTGGGTATTGTAGACTTGCTCGAGGATGAATCATGTTAGGAGTAACACTTAGAGAAATTCCACAAACTCCTTACCAGCATACTTGAGATCCAACATTATTGAATACCTTGCTCGACCCACTAAGTTGCTCGTGAACTCAGTTTAAAAAAAGTATTATCAAGGGTTTGCTCGTTAGTGAACCATGCTTGATAAAGAACAACCTTGCTCGGTGAAGTGTAGTTTGCTCGAAACAAACACTTAGAAGATTTACATGAAGAACATCCTACTCGTATAGGATATATTGCTCGAGGAAGTACATACCTTGCTCGTAGTGCCTGAGCAGCTGAGCTTGCTCGGAATCCTTAACAAATCTAGGGAGGTTGAGAAGATTTCAATTATTCCTTCGGACCCAACAACCAACACAGAAAAACCAAGCGCAAAAGAGGTTTCGAGTTGATCAAAATTACCTAAAAGTTATAGGACCCTATCAGAGCATTCTCATTAGACTCTCTAAAATTTTGTGAGGAGAGTTTGTAAATTATAGGTGGGGTTTTGAGTGGCTGTGAGTGTAAATTATAGGGTGGAAAGAGAAAATGTTGTGATTTTTTATAAATTTGAGGAAAAGGTAGTGATTTTTTGTAAATTATAGGATGGAGAGAGAAAACTGTAATGATTAAAGTACAAAAAAATATTATTTAATTAAACAGAAGAGAAAAATATGGTATTTTTTAGTGTAATTATAGAGATGAGAATAGGGAATCGGTTGAGAATGCTCTCACATTTACAACAGTCAATTCCAACTCCTTTTTTATCAGGAGGAAAATAGCTGTTTGCATGGATATGTCTCTCTATCGCCCTAAGAAAGCATGCCATATCGTCCCCCACCCCCAATAGATACAGGGCTTATATTTCGCGCTGAAGGTTGTCAATGCCATAGAGCTAGACATGTGAGCAACTGTACGCTTTCCATATAAGGATGGAGCTGGTTGTCATAACTCACCATTTACTTAGCTAGAACACAACTTCCAAATCATCCATCATAATTTATTCTACCCATTTATAAAGGATATAATTTCGATCTTAACTTGAAAAAGCCCGAGCCACTATCGACAGAAATGATTACTAGAGTATTTAAATAGTGGGTTAATGCTGTTGTTTTTTTATTATTAACTACAAATTTTTTGTCCATCTAAAATCCTTCAAACCTTGCGCTTGCAAGGATTTAAACCTATAACCTTATTTTAGTAAGGGGATACGATACCGCTAGACCAATAGGTCATGTGTGATTAATGCAGTTCTTATAAGCATAAGAGTACTGATGGCTGAAAATTGATATTACGTAGAGCAAATTACGAAGATTCATGCAGACATCAATAGCATATTTGTTTTCATTATTTAAAAGTCAGAAATAAAATTAATTTCAGATGATTTGAACATCAAATATCAGGATTCAGAATGCGATCAGAAGTCAATACAGTTCAAGCTATTTATATCAGGAATAGGCCGTCTATACATTGAAGTATCGGCCGTTGAAGAAACACTAAGTGAACCCCGGGGCAGATTATAGATAATCTGGGGGTTAAGTAATGTTTCCCACGAGGATGAGGTCCAGCAGAGAAGGTTGTTCTTCAGGGGACCTGCAAAACAGACACTGTAAGCTCGTCACTGAGAAGGGGGGGGGTTCCTCCTTGTGACCACCCTCCGGCGTGAGAATCAGACTAGATTGCTCTGAATATAAGTGTATATTAAGAGATTGCTAGATAAGATTGAGATATCAGATGATGTCCTTACCATTCCATGGTGTTGGAGTATTTATAGCCGAAGGTAGGTTTCCTAGAAGGTACAGCCGGCTGAATAGTATTCCTGTTCTACCAACAGTGGACTACGCACAGGCCATGCTGGTTGGTGGATAGGCTACGGCCAACAGTAACAAGGTCGGCTGTACACTGTTCCTTTACTGCCGGCTACGCACTGTTCCACCAACTGTAGGCTGCGCACGTCCCATTGTAAGGGTTGGTGAGTAGGCAGCGGCTAATAGTGACAAACAGTACTAGAGGGTGCTCCTCCTCGTACTGTTGTCGGTGAGCTGTCACCCTGTGATTGGTTCACGGGCTGTTCTGGTCAAATCGTCTGTTCTGCCCACACCTTAGTAGGTATAGTACGAAAGATCTTCCAGAAGCATACGGACTGGCTCATTTAGGCGGGAGTGTTCCCGCCTTGCTCATTCCTTCATGTGACTACTGAAGTAGCTAATGCCTTGTGCGTGTAGCCTTGCTGTTAGTGCGGGTAGCCTTCCCTGATGGCTTGTATCCGCAGCTGCGGGAACAGGCGGGGTACTTCACCATTGGGAGGCTTTCCCTGCAGGTACAGCTAGCGTACTGCGCGTAAGGTTCTCTGAGCATGGTGGGTCCTGCTGGAGCAGTTGGTCGTTGCGCAGACGTCCCTGTTCAAGGTGAGTCTTGCGGGTCCAACTGGGCTCTGCTGGGACCTACCTCTTCAAGTCCCCCCAGTCCAATGTTCTTCTCATGAATTATTAATAAGTGAGGTGAACTTTTGGACTTAGCAAGGGGTTTTGAAAAGGGTTTAGTTTTTAGGTTTTCCGTGGTGATTCTTTCCGCGGTTTTCTTGATGTCACGCAGAAATTCCCGACTTTTCTGCTTGATCTTTGGGTGTGAAGCGGGTAGGTTTGTAACCTCCTCGCACGTCAGGAGCGTTGAGTCCCACTTGTGTGGATTCTCCATGGGGTTTTGGTAGTTTTAAACATATTGATCAATTATGCTAAAACCACCAATCCCATCATGGAGTTTCAAACAATATAGTTCTCGACGTTCCCGTCATGCGGGGATGTTATTCCCGTTTCCGCAAGCATGGCCCAGAAGATCCTTCTTGGTTTGAATTCCCTGCAGAGTGCTAAGTATGTGAAGGGTTTTGCCTTGACACTGTACCCGCACTCGTCTTACGGTTACTTTACTTCCAAGGTATTCCTGGCGTCAATTCCCTGCGGGTGCTCAGTATGTGAAGGGTTTTGCCTTGACACTGTACCCGCACCCGTCTTATGGTTACTTGGTTGCCAAGGTAAGGGGTATTTTCCCGCTTACTTTTGAATCTTTTTGAATTTTTTTGAAATTCGAAGAGTTGGTGAAAGGATAAGAACAGTCCAAACCTCAGAAACGTCGTGCGACGGTTTCTTCTGACTGTGTCAGGACGTGCAGGAAGTTATGGTGACGTGACAGTACCTGGTCATTCCAGACGCTTTTTCAGGCGCGTGGGCCCGATTTTTCGGGCGCGTAGCCGCGAAATTAATGGTATGCGTCCTTTCAACAGCTGTTGCCAGCTTGCTTTTTGCCACGTGTCATAGTTTCATTGCACCTTCGATTTCTCTCTCCTCCGCATTAAATTCATCGCATTAATTGCGATTAGTATATAAAGGGGGAGAGGGTTCTTTGTAATTCACACTTTCACTTTTCTCTTCATCTTTAGAACGATTTCCGGTGAATACTCAACTTTTCAGTCGAGCCTTTTCTCGAAATCGTTTTCTTTCATCTGCAAGATGTCGTCTCGTGATCTTGAGTCTACAGCCGATGACAAGAGTACTGCTGGCGAGTGCCAGTGTGCTCTGCCTGTCGATCTGTATCAGTACGTCGTCAGGAAGTTCATGCTCGAGTCTCTCGAGCCTGAGTTTCCTGAACCCCATCAGACGGTGTACGATGCCCCCAGAGGCAAGATCGGGGTATATGCTGCATTCTTTGTTTATGAGAATCTTAGGTTCCCATTGACAAAGTTTGTGTACCGTGTCCTGGAGAGGCACGGTGTGCACCTGACCGAGGTGCACCCGATGGCGATTGCCAAGATCCGGCACTTCGAGTGGGTGTGCCGGATTCTGGGCATTGAGCCCTATGTTGACCGCCTGATGACCTTTTACACTTGGAGGTGCATCCAGGGGTGGTATACGTTGATAACCCGAATTAAGGGTTTGAAGATTTGCGCAACCGAGCGCAGTCTTCGCTCGTGGAAGCGGGAGTTCTTCTACATATCCGCTCGCGCCATCCCCCTTGCCATGAAATTCAAGAACGGGCAAGCTCTTCCCAGCCTTCACGCCTCCAACTACTAGGAGGCGGAATGGTTCTCGAAGATATCCCGGGTCCAATCTCCGGTTTACCGGTTTGCGGAGTCCGGGATGGTGATGCTCGGGATGAGCCGGGTGTGGAAGAAAGCGGATGCGCGAAAGATTCCGATCGTCCTCGAATACGGTTCGAACTCTGTTCCTTACGGTATGCCTTGTTTATTTTTGTTGATTTAGAATCTCTTCTAACTTCTTTCCTGATTATTTCAGAGGGGAACGACTTGCAGTCGCTCATGCACCCGCGGGAGGCTGATGGTCCCGCTCGGATGGGTACTCGCGCTCTAGACGAGAACGAGTTGCCCATCCTAGAGCAAACGGCGGATCGGTTCGTGGAGGTCTATCCGCTCGGCCACGAGATCCTTAGCGCCAGGCGGCCAGGTAAGGCGCTATTCGACCCTCGACCCCTCAATGTTGAAACCTCTGCTGGAATTCCTCTAATCGTATGTTCTGATGAGGAATCCGCAGATGGTCCTCCGTTGGTGCGGAAGAAGAAGGCTGCCGGCGGGAAGGGGAAGGAGAAGGTGGCCTCCACTGCCGATCCGGCGCCTCGGTCTGGTTCGGAGACCGAGAGCGAAGAGGTGGCGGGGAATCCCGGTGGTGATAAGACCGCTCCGGAGGCTGCAACGATTGTCACCTCCGGAGAGCCCAGGATAACAACGGTGGCCGGCGTGAAGAGGCCGGCTCCATCGGGTTCATCCCCGCCCGTCCGCACTTTCAGGCTCAAGAAAACCCGTAAGTACAAACTTCCTTTGTCTTAACTTCATAGTTTTCCATCGTTGATACGTATCTTCTTTGTGCAGGCGTGGATGTTGACGCATTCCAGGGTGGAGTGCAGAGGAGTACCTCTCCGCCAATGACGGTAGGCTTGGTCAGCCTACCTGAGGCGACGACCCCGCCGCCTGCGCCTGCTTCCGCTGGTTCAGTTGCTCACTCTGAGCAGACTGTTCCAGCTGTGATGACGTCACCGCCGGCTGTGAGTGCCATTTTTACCGCATCTTTCACCGAGCCGGCGGTTACGTTTGCTGCGGAATCCGCAGCGGCGACCGCGGCGGACTTCACCATGCCTCCTCCGTCATCGGCCTCGACGGCCGATCCTTCAGGTACACATGGGGCTTCTCGCCAACCTCTGCCTCCTTCCCATCTACCTGACCTCTTGGACGGATTTCCCTTGGGTTCAGGTGACGGGTTTGGCGGCTATCGGCCTGTTATTGACCATACAGGTGCGTAGAGTTCTTTTGGCCTAATTTATATATATATATATATATATTTTTTATCATCTTTTCCTAACTGCTTTTTGTTTTTTGCAGTGTCGGATTCCAATGAAGTGTATGTTCCACGATGGAACATCCGCCGAGGAACAACCCTTCGCACACCTGTGGAGTGCGTGGAGTGGGCTCGTCACGCTGCTCCCAGTGGTGCGTTGGGGGAAGCCATGGCTAGCTACCAGGAGGGTAGGCTAAGCAATGAGCTTCGGGTTCTCCTGGCCCGGATGCAGCCGCGCGTCGAGCTGCTTTGTCGTGAAAACGACAAGTTAAAAGCAGCTCGCATTCAGGAAGTAGCTCAGGCGCGGGCTGTCCGGGAGGAGAATAGGAGGCTCTCCGCCGCGGCTGCGGAGAAGGAGAAGGCGTTCAAGGCCCTTGAAGTTGAGGTTCAGGCCCGTCTCGAGGCTCGCTCCAAGGCTGCCCAAGCTGTTAATGAACAGCTTTGGCTGGCTAAGGAAACTGCTAGGAACGCAACTGAGAGGGCCACCAAGGCTGAAGCTGTTGCCGAGCCTCTACGCATGGAGAATGAAGAGCTTAAAGCCAAATTAGAGGCTCTCCAGCAGGCTCATGATGCCTTGGCGATGGAGGACGCGAAGAAGCTCCAAGAGATCCTGGACCAGAGGGGCGTGCTTGACCACACTGAGCGGAAGCTAAAGGGCGTCGAAGAGGCTGCTGCAAAGGAAGTGTTGCTTGCTAACCTTAATAAAAGTGAAGCCGAACGCGCCTGTACCCAAGCTCAAGCCGCCCTCCAAGAAGCTCTGGTTGCCAAGGAATGGCTTCTTCGAGAAGCGTTGTCTCGGGTAAGCTTTTCATGTCTTTACGCTTTTTTTTTGTAAATAGAAAAGGTTCTGATACTTGTATTTTTTCTTTGTAGGTTGTGCATCGGGTCTTTTCAGAGACATCTTATGACGATGCTATGAGCGCAGCCCTCAACGCTTCTCATGAGGATGGGGAAAAGGCCGGTTTCCTGCTTGGTCTAGGGTTCGTTGAGAAAGGCATCCCGCCTTCCAACTTCCCTTTGTACGATGTGAATACTGAAGCTGTTTATGACCAAGCAGTGAACCAGTATGCCGCCTTCCTGCATCCGGTGGTGGAGAAGGTGAACGAAGTCGCTGCTGCTGATGATGGGCTAGCTATCCTTAAAGCTTTCCTTGAACCACCACGCTCTACTGATGGAGCGGGTCCAAGTGGAAGTGGTCCTGAAGCTTGATTCTGAAGATCCCTTTCCACCATTAGCGTAGATTTTTTGCTTTTGTATAGCTATCTTTGTAATATTTGAATTTGATGAAATAAAGATTGTGTTAGTTCTTTGCCTTGTTTATTTTACGCATGTTTTGATCTAACTTAGTAATTTCTTTAGTACTTAGATAAGTTAACTTTTTAACGTGGCAAATTATAAGTTTGTTTCGCTTCCTCTTTCATGATTGTGCGGGTATGACCGTCACTTACACTTAGTAGGATGGCTTAACTTTACTTATATCCGACCTGCGTGGAAGTTTTCCTCATCTTTTCCTTTGAAATTTTCTAAGTGTTCAGAATAAGTTAACCTTTGAACGTGGTAGATGATAGGTTGAAGTTTTGCTTCCTTGTTCGTGATTGTGCGGGTAAGACCGTCACTTGCACTTACAAGGATGGCTAAACTTTACTTACATCTGACCTGCGTGTAGGTTTTCCTTAAAGAGATTTCTAGCGTTGTGTTTATGCGGGTTTTGCCGCCTTCCACACGTAACGACTTACTTCTTCTCCCATTTATGCGGTGAATACCGGCACATCAGTGTGGGAAGTTCATAAGTATAAAGGTAAGGCTATCAACACATTGCGAAAGGAGAATCATTTCCATTAGAAGTGGCTCTAGGCCTTTTCTTTACAAGTTTGGAATTGATCTACATATAACATTTGCGTAATTGAGCTCCATTCCATGTTCTTGGGATGGGAGTGCCATCGAGCCTTTCGAGCATGTATGCGCCCTTTCCCAGGACCTCTTTGATAATGTATGGCCCTTCCCAGACTGGGGCCAGCTTTCCTGGGCGTTCTTGGTTCGAAGCCTCGTTGTTACGCAGTATGTAGTCTCCTACTTTGAAGTTGCAGAGTTTTACCCGCGTGTTGTAGTACTTTTGCATTTGTCGCTTGTAGTTCTCTTCACGCACTGCGGCTAAGTCTCTGCGTTCCTCGGTTAGCATAAGGTCCAACCGTCTTTCCGCATCATTGTCTTCTGGCTGAATCAAGACCCTTGGTGAGGGTAAACCAATTTCGACCGGGACCATGGCTTCAGTGCCATAAGTGAGGCTGAACGGGGTTTCTCCCGTACTGGCCTTCTTCAGCGTTCTGTTTGCCCAAAGGACGTGCGGAAGCTCGTCCACCCAGCCGGATCTGTGTTCCAAGAGTCTCTTCTTGATGCCTTCGACGATGCTCTTATTTGCTCTTTCCACCTCACCATTACCTTGCGGGTGTGCCACTGAGGTAAAGGTGTGGGTGATTTGAAGTTCTTTCAGCCACTGTTGTAGCTTCTTGTCAGCAAAGTTGGTGCCGTTATCGCTCACCAAATTCTGTGGAAGTCCAAAACGACAAATAATAAATTCCCAAATAAATTTTTTGATATGTTTTGCGGTTGTTTGGGCTAAGGGTTTTGCTTCTATCCACTTGGTGAAGTAGTCGATGGCTACCACTAGGAACTGAACATTTCCTGCTGCTGTAGGAAATGGGCCTGTCACATCGATGGCCCACTTCTGAAATGGCCATGAAGAAGTGACTGGAACAAGTTCATTCTTCGGGCGGTGCGTGTTGGGTGCGTAAAGCTGGCAAGACCTGCATTTTCTGATGTATGCCAGCGCATCCGTATGCATCCCCGGCCAAAAGTATCCCGCGTTGTTTAGCTTAGCTACAACAGCGCGGGGACCTGCGTGTACTCCACAGATGCCTTCGTGTACTTCCCTTAGGAGGTAGTCAGCATCTTGGTTGTCCACGCATCTTAAGAGTGGGCCAAGAAAGTTACGTCTGTAAAGGATGTCATCGATGAGTTGATAATTCAGTGCTTTACAGCGTAGTTTTCTTGCCTGTGTTTTTGACTCTGGTAGTGTACCTGCCGCAAGGTATTTTATTATTGGTATCATCCATGTTTCTGTGCCGGTTTGGATGACACAAATTTCCTTGTGCGGGACCGAAGGTGTCTCGAGGAGTTCAATGCGGATGTCCTTTCCTAAGTGGGTGAAGGCTAACGATGCAAGCTTGCTTAACGCATCCGCAGATTTGTTTTCACTTCGCTTGACATGTATGACTTTGCAGTCGTTGAAATTGCGCATAAGGGATTTTGCTTGTGCGAGGTGCAGGGCCATTGTGTCGTTCACGGCCGTGTACGTCCCGTTGATTTGATTGGCTACTAACATGGAATCCACGTGGGCTTCCAAGTTTTTCACTCCCATCTTACGCGCAATTCTCAGCCCAGCCAAGAATGCCTCATACTCGGCTTCGTTATTCGTACTTGGAAAATCCAGTCGAATAGCGTAAGTGTATTCTTGGCCTGCTGGGTTGGTTAGTTTCAGCCCTGCGCCTGAACCCTCGTTACTGGCTGCTCCATCAGTGTAGAGTCGCCAGACATCATTGATGTCTTGTGCTGGAGAGGGTTGAGCCTCTTCCTGGCACTCTTTTTCCCGCGATGCAGGCACTTCCGCAATAAAGTCGGCCAAAACCTGGCCTTTTACGGCTGGTCTTGGCTTATACTTTATCGCGTACTCCCCCAACTCAATTGCCCATTTGGCTAGGCGTCCCGATAACTCGGGTTTGCCTAGAACGTTTGCAAGTTTGAAGTTGGAGAGAATGGTGATTGGGTGACCCTGGAAATATCGTCTTAACCTGCGTGAAGCGTGTATAAGTGCTAAGACTAATTTTTCGAGGGTAGAGTACCGGGTTTCTACGTCTGTTAGGATACGACTGACATAATAGATTGGCATCTGGATGCCTTTTCGCTCTACTAGCAGGACTGCCCCGGTTGCTCTATCTGTTGCGGAAAGGTATAGGATTAACTCCTCTCCCGCTTTTGGTGCTGTGAGCGTTGGGAGTTCGATCAAGCGTGACCGAATCTCCTGAAAAGCTGCTTCCGCTTCTGGTGTCCAGCGGAAGTGCGTTTTCTTTAAACAGTTTCTCAATGTTGACACTAAGGGAAACGACTTATCCGCGTGGTTTGCCAAAAAGCGATTAAGTGCCACTAGTCGTCCATTCAGTGTCTGAGCCTGTTTGATGGTGGTAGGTGATTCCATTTTGATTATGGCTTCGACCTTTTCAGGGTTCGCTCTGAAGCCATCTTTAGTGACGATGACCCCCAAGAACTTCCCTTCTTCCATTCCAAAGGCACACTTGCTCGGGTTGAGCTTCATGTTTATCTTCCTGAGCGTGTTGAAAGTTTCTTCGATGTCCTTCAACATCGCTTCTGGGTCAGGGCTTTTGATGACCAAGTCATCCATGTAGACTTCCAAGTTCCTCCCAATTTGGGCATGAAACTGGTTGTCCATCAGGCGTTGGTATGTGGACCCGGCATTCTTAAGTCCGAATGGCATCATTTGGTAACAAAATGTGCCATCGGGCGTCCGAAAAGCGGTTTTGTCCTGATCATCAACGGCCATGTGGATTTGATGGTACCCCTTATACGCGTCCAGGAAGCATTTAAGGCGGAACGGTGCCAACGAATCCACCTTAAGATCAATTTCTTTGGGGCAGTCCTGCTAGTAGGTAACGGATAACAATCTTTGGGGCATGCTTTGTTCAAGTCCTTGAAATCTATACACATGCGCCATTGTTTGTTATTCTTCGGTACCATAACGGGATTTGCAACCCAAGTTTGATATCTACTAACGCGTACGATGCCTGCGTCAAGGAGTTCCTTGACTTGGGTTCTACACGCGTTAGTTTGTTCTGGCCCCATTACTCTGCGCTTTTGTACGATTGGCGTAACAGCCGGATCGCATTTGAGCTTATGCTCTGCCTTACTTCGGGGTACACCAGTCATGTCAGCTGGCGTCCACGCGAAGATGTCAGCGTTTTTTTGTAATAAGCGCTTGAGTAAGGTGCGTGTGGGATCAACAACTGTTGGGCCAATGGAGACGGCCTGGTCAGGATATTTGCCGTTGAAGGCCCATCTTTCTGGTTCGGTGATGGTTGGTTTAGCCATCTTTGGTTTGGGTTTAGATGAGACAAATGCGATGCATACCTGGGGAATGCCGGTGATTATCGCTACACCCTCAGCTGTTGGCCATCCCATCATGCCGTGGACTGAGGATACCACGGCGTTGAATCTTGCCATCCCGTCTCTTCCGAAGAGAATGTCGTATGTGTGGTGTGGCTTCCTCATCACGACAAAGTCCACATCTTCTGTGCGGGAGTGTTTCCCATCCGTAAGAGTGACGGGGAAAGATAGGATACCCAGGGGGGTGTTTGTGCTGCCATCAAACCCTTTCATCGAGGCGCAGATCGTTTCCAGGCGTTCCTTGTCTTCGTCATCTAGCTTGTCGAAGAACTGCCTGTACATCACCGTTGACGAGGCGCCGTTGTCAGCAAGAGTGCGAGAAGTGATGTAGTGCCCCAGCTGGCTTTTGATGACGATAGGGCCTTCTTTGCTGGGTCCTCCTGGCACTCGCGGGAAGCGCACCTCAGCTTCCTTCCACGCACATGGTTCTGTCGTTCGCCTTTTTCTTCCTCTGATCTTACCATGAACCATGTTGATGCTGATGTCAACGGGCTTTCGTCCGTTGCCTCGGTACCGGTTGTCGTTCCTTCCTCCCTTCTTGATTGATGCCACCAGGTGTGCCAGTCTTCCATCCTTGACGAATGCTTCAACAATATCCTTCAAGGATGTACACTCTTCCGTACCATGACCTTTTGTCCCGTGGAAGTCACAGGATTTGCTCTGATCCGCATTAGGTCGCTGCCGGATCATTGGAGCTTTTGGCCATGGTAGCTTTTCAGTGGCAAATATCTCCGTGACGCTTTTGGTGAGTGGCGTCCACCGGTGCTTTTGGCTTGAAGGGTGTGTGTGATTTCTTCCGCCAACAAGAGGGTGAGAGCTGGATGAGGTGTCAAAGTTTACCCTACTGCCAGATACCTAGCTTCCTCTTTTTGTTCTGTCGGGCGATCCGAACATTGTTCTCTCTTGTCCTCTGCGTGTAGAGGTGTGTACTCTGGGGAAGATCCCTTCCCAGTTGCTTCTCCGTCTCGGCAAAGCGCTTGGCCGCCGTCATGATGGCATCCCATGTTGATGGCATGCCATCCTTACCCGTCAATGTGCGGATAAGCTCTGGGTATTCGGCGCCTTGGATGAAAGCGGCGCGAACAAGATCTTCACTTATGTTGCCGAGACTTAGCTTTTTGGAGTTGAAGCGGGTGATGAAGTCTAGTAAAGATTCATCCTCCTCTCTAACGCAGTTGAGGATCGTCCACTGTTCTTCAGTATATTTCCTCTGCTGGCCGAAGTGCTGGCTGAACTTGTTCTGAAAGTCCGCCCAATCATATATGTGGTGGACCGGTAAACGATCGAACCATGCCCTGGCCGCTCCAACCAGAGTCATCTGGAACATATAACACCACGTGGGTTCCGTCCAGTTACTGACGGTTGCCCCCGCAATGAATCTGTTCAAGTGGTCGTCTGGGTCGGATAGACCATCATAAGTGCCAATGTTGGACATTTGTTTGGCACTTCTCGGGGCGATTGCTTCCGCAATGTCCCTTGCGAACTTTGACTTTCCTGCATTTGTAGCAGTTGGTCTAAAGGTTTTGGAGAAGTCACGCGGGTTTCTCTCCGCATTCGTTGGTTTAAAAGCTTCCCCAAAATTCCTTTTCGGTTGGAAGTCCGTTTCCTTACGCTTCCCTTTCGCCTTACGGCGAGGGTTTGCGTCGGTATCGGATTCTTCCCTCTCGTCGTCTGAGTACTCGCACTCACTGTTCATATTGAGATGTTGGCGAGTACTGCCGAATTCGTCAGCCTGTTGAACTGAACGCAAGCGTTCATCCAATTCAGCTTGGAACTCTCTCTGACGTGCTTCGGCCCACGCCTTCACTTGATCTAGTGTTTGGCGAGGGACCCTCGTTCGTTTTTCCAACTGGGCATCAGTGAACCCCAGTGGAATATTTACTGCACTTGCCCCGGATTGGGTAGTCGGGTAGTGTTCGTAAGATTTGTATAACCGCCGGTGTTCCCCCCAGTTGCTGGGGTTGTGGTTACCGGGGTTTCTTGGTCGATTACTGGCCTTGGGACCGGAGTAACGTTAACCATTTCTTCAGAAATTTTGAAAAAACTAATAATTAGTTCTAGCTTTTATGCACGGATGGCGCCAATGAAGAAACACTAAGTGAACCCCGGGGCAGATTATAGATAATCTGGGGGTTAAGTAATGTTTCCCACGAGGATGAGGTCCAGCAGAGAAGGTTGTTCTTCAGGGGACCTGCAAAACAGACACCGTAAGCTCGTCACTGAGAAGGGGGGGTTCCTCCTTGTGACCACCCTCCGGCGTGAGAATCAGACTAGATTGCTCTGAATATAAGTGTATATTAAGAGATTGCTAGATAAGATTGAGATATCAGATGATGTCCTTACCATTCCAAGGTGTTGGAGTATTTATAGCCGAAGGTAGGTTTCCTAGAAGGTACAGCCGGCTGAATAGTATTCCTGTTCTACCAACAGTGGACTACGCACAGGCCATGCTGGTTGGTGGATAGGCTACGGCCAACAGTAACAAGGTCGGCTGTACACTGTTCCTTTACTGCCGGCTACGCACTGTTCCACCAACTGTAGGCTGCGCACGTCCCATTGTAAGGGTTGGTGAGTAGGCAGCGGCTAATAGTGACAAACCGTACTAGAGGGTGCTCCTCCTCGTACTGTTGTCGGTGAGCTGTCACCCTGTGATTGGTTCACGGGCTGTTCTGGTCAAATCGTCTGTTCTGCCCATACCTTAGTAGGTATAGTACGAAAGATCTTCCAGAAGCATACGGACTGGCTCATTTAGGCGGGAGTGTTCCCGCCTTGCTCATTCCTTCATGTGACTACTGAAGTAGCTAATGCCTTGTGCGTGTAGCCTTGCTGTTAGTGCGGGTAGCCTTCCCTGATGGCTTGTATCCGCAGCTGCGGGAACAGGCGGGGTACTTCACCATTGGGAGGCTTTCCCTGCAGGTACAGCTGGCGTACTGCGCGTAAGGTTCTCTAAGCATGGTGGGTCCTGCTGGAGCAGTTGGTCGTTGCGCAGACGTCCCTGTTCAAGGTGAGTCTTGCGGGTCCAACTGAGCTCTGCTGGGACCTACCTCTTCAGCCGTCTATACATTGAAGTATCTTGAAATTTTGCAACAAAAAACAAAAAAAAAGTTGTTACAGATTTTAGACGAAAGCTGAGCCATGAGATTGAATGAGTGTGTAAGATAGTGTTTTGTCCTATTTGTGGCATTTACTCTTAATTAAGACCTAGCTACAATAGCCAAGTTGAATAAGTCAATAAGCACATATTAACGTAGCGACATGTAGGGCTGCCTAGGAACAAAAACTCATGAAGCCAAGGTCAGCGCAGACTCAGTTCGTTAACAAATTCAGGGGCGGATCCAGTGTTGAGTCAGAGGGAGCGTATGCACACACTCAAATCTCTAGTTTATATTATAAACTTCTAATATATTAAGCACAACGACCCATGTGTTCCATCCTTATTATTTTCAGTGTCCCAAACCCAACCTTTTGTGCTCAATTTTTCAAACCTAAAATTTATTTTGTTATGAAAAATAGCAATTAAGCTCAAATTGTTTAATTGTCTAATAACATCATAAATTGAAATTTTGGAATATGCAAGTTATACGGGAGTAAGAGATGAAAAGGTTTTCACATCTAATCAAGTATGTGTCGTTTAAATTTTTTTTTTTTTTTTTTTTTGTGATTTCGGATTCTTGTTTTGTTTTGAAATATGAGATATGCTCATCAATTGTTTACATTTTTTATTTTGATTTATGTTGGTTTTGTTTTGATTTCATTGTTTACGTGTTTCTTGAAATTCAAAAGGCATGGGATTTTTGTTGTCATTTGAGGAACGATAACACATTCTAGCTAATTTAGAGCCTAATATGACTATTATAATAATTAGACCGAAATATGAAATTTATTCAGAGTATCAGTTTTTAATGATTAATAATTAATAAATCTACACTATTTAAATAACGAAAAAATGCACTTGCAGGTGTTATGAATGATGTTATAATTGACCGTTTTCAAAAGATAAAATTGCGTAAATGTCAATCATAATATGTATTTTGTTTATTATATATGCTGATGAAATTTGTTGCTTAACTTTCTATACATAATTTGTTTAATGTAACTTTTTTACCCGCCCCATTTTGGTTTGACCCGACTCATCTTGGGTTGACCCGTGTTAGTTTAACCAGGCCCATTCTAGGTTAACATTTTTTTTTTGGCACCCACTGGTTAAAATTTCTGAATCTGTAACTGTTTACAAACTGACCGGCTTGTTTACAACCAAGTCAATTCTAACAAGCTAATTTCAAATGAGCTTCAAACTATTTGAACAAGTCTAACTTAAGACGATCATTACCCGAGGCACGGGCAACCTTGTTATATTATCGCGATGTGAGTTAGCATGTCAACTTTCTTTTACGTTATTTATAAGTTGTCTAGGTCAAACTCTCTTTATTTGGATCGCTCAGCGCCTCACCAATCACCATATTAAATATGGTTTGAGCAACAACTCATTTATTATGATATCTTGAATGTGTAGCAGCCATACGTCTAAATCAAATAGAAAGTCAAAATATCTTATTTTTGGATAAATACTTTGAGAGATTTTGATCAGGAAAAGATAGAATAGAGAAATTATTCAACTTTTGTCTTATCAATTATGATCTCAAACTGTTAAGTACACAACTACCAACTAACAGTTTGTTACAACTATTACAAGTTTACAACAAGAGATCTAACCAATTACAATGTTACAAGATCAGTCCTTTAACGTACTTCTGTTTATTACATTCAAGCCCTTAAACTTCTTACCCGTAACAATACTTTCCCCTTCAAAAGATTCTTGTCCTCAAGAATCCAAATAAGAAATGAGTTCCTCATTAACGGAGCTGCCAACAGTTTCGATCTTGAATAGAATTTGGAAGTGGATGCAATCAGTTTAGCTTGATGAAGTATTATTTGTTTACGGTTTGATTGATTATTACTCACATTATTTTGTTTGCGCAGCTATTATTTATCATTTATTACATATTATTATTAGTGTCAAAAACCGGTGATCATCTCACTCAACATGTATTGTTGACAAATCTCTGTCATTTTTACGCATATGTATGTTACTAGTTGATTTGAAACTAAGGTGAATGACACATAGAGAGACCATTAGATATTAAAGCAATGGATATTTTCATTTTATTTGTTTTGGATTATTATTTTTATTTGTGCACATATTTGAAATTTTGGAATAAATAAATTAATTAGATGTTATATTTTATATTGCATGATAGTACCTTGTGAGCTGTGAAGCACGATTCGTACCCCGAAATTTCCGTCTTAGATTGGGGTGTCACAGACAGAAAGTACAAAGAAAAGAAAAATGGAACAATAATGTAATTCCGAAAATACCTGTAAGTGTTCAAACTATTTTAGTTTCAAAAGGTGGATGTGGACAATTATAGGCCACAAATTGGGTTTTCATGGTTTCTAAACTCATTTGGGTTTTCAATTTATATATATATATATATATATATATATGTATATGTATGTATTCGAATCATAGGAGCTAGCAATCGTCGATAATATATATATATATATATATAGGCTAAGTATAAAATGAAAACCCACTTGAGTTGTGAAAACTGTAGAAACTCATTCTCAACCTCATGTTTTTAATTAATGTTTAAATCTTGTGGTCCACAATTAAAGTGAATAAAAAATGTAAATATAAATATAACTTTTTCTCTCTCCTGAAAACATATATAAAAATTAGTAAAAAAATGTTAAAAAATAGCAAAATATATATATATATATATATATATATATATATATATATATATATATATATATATAGGCTAAGTATAAAATGAAAACCTACTTGAGTTGTGAAAACTCTAGAAACCCATTCTCAACCACATGTTTTTAATTAATGTTTAAATCTTGTGGTCCACAATTAAAAAGAATAAAAAATGTAAATATAATAAAACTTTTTCTCTCTTCTGAAAACATATATAAAAATTAGTAAAAAAATGTTAAAACATAGCAAAACATTTTATTTTTGATGTTTCGATGTTTTGTATTAAATGTTACAACATATATTACATGTAACAAAAAAAAACCGATGTTAAATAGTGTTTTCGCGGGTTTTCATAACTCAAATGAGTTTTCATTTTAACCTTACCCTATATATATATATATGTGTGCGCACATATTCAAAGTAAAACAGCAGTGGAGTTTGAAAGTGGGCTTCTGATTGCTAAGAAAAACAAGGTTTAAAGTTTAATACGTGTCTAGACTTGGAAGGAAGACATGCATTCTTTGTTGGCACTGTATGTTTAGAAATATTTGAATCAGAATAAGTTACCGATATCATATGTCTGTATATTAAAGTGTAATCGTATTATGTGCTAGATCATCCGCTAACGACGGGAAGAGAGACATGCATTGTGCATTGCCATTGTATGCATTGACTGGTCACAGATCCACCTTCTCTCACAAACCTGCCCTCCTCGATCAGTCCTCTCGTATGGAGATGCTCATCTGCATATGCAGCACATATCCTATCTCCTCGTCACGTAGACAACTCTCCTCTCTATTCCGCTTCATCCCATGAGCGCATGCGGGTATCCGTTAGATATGGATAAATGGATGTCTTAACATCAGATAAAAGTGTAGAGCAGCGTGCTTATTCAAGTGGTATGGAGAGATGAAACAATCTTGAACTGCTTGATATTTTGTACTATTAAGAAACAAACTGCTTGATTCAAGCACAATTACTCTAGTTAGAAACTTTTGCATTCTCAGTCAGCAAACCAATAAAACAAACAAAAATAACAAAAACGTGGGTAGCCATCAAATTTATGATATGGAATGAACTGGACTAGACTACATCTCCTACAAGTTCCAGAACAAGAAAAGGTCAATGGTGTCATCAAAAGTAATATACGTACTATCATTGGTGAATACGAGATTATCAGTTAAGATGCTGAATTAACAAAATCATATTAAACATTGTGCAACAAATATGCCAAATTCCTATTAAACTTTTTCAAGGGAGCAAATGATAGCATAAACAGATGTGGGAAGAGGGTAAACTTAAAAACTAATTAATCAATCATTTTGTGATTAGCCTGCTAGGTTATTTGTATCGATAATCGCGGAATTTTTTGTAATTATAGGTGGTTTAGAAAAACACTTTGTATTTCTAGGTGGTTTGACAGAACTTTTGTAAAAATAGATAACTCGCATGGGGGCCTGTGAGTTTTAACAATTTCTTTAAACTCGCAGGGGGGGGGGGGGGTGCAGCGACTTTTTAAAAAAATCTGATACATCTTCTAATCTCGTAAGGGTGGGTTGCGATATATCAAATTGTCAGAAAGTTGCGATATATCTAATTGTAAGAATCTCTATATATTATTCTCTGCACATACCGTAAGAATTTCTATCAAATTGTAAGTT
This sequence comes from Bidens hawaiensis, assembly GCF_021521415.1. NCBI lineage: Eukaryota > Viridiplantae > Streptophyta > Magnoliopsida > Asterales > Asteraceae > Bidens > Bidens hawaiensis. Next base: position 215,820 of record NW_027505282.1, on the reverse strand, counting down.
TTGATTCCTTACATATATTTGATATATCACACCCTTAGATATACCTAATATTCCTTCACATGCTTTGGTAAAATTATTGGTCAAACAAAAAGAAGGTGAATGCATGGTTTGGAAGAGCTCACCTACAAATAGATAAACCCAACTTCACATGCAAAAATCTAAATCTTGTCTTGAAGAGATAAACCTAATCTTGCTGTCAAAAATATTTTAAAAAATGAGAAGTTGAAAATGGAATCGTTTAGGCGGGGATAACGAGTCAAGGGAACAGGTATACATGTTTCATATCGGCAGCCTTTATGTCCAGACATATTGTGAGATTAGCCCCTATACTTAATACACATATTATATAGTATATATAAAACATGTCTTGTCATTTATTGAGGGAAACCAGTATGTTTTACAGAATTAGAACTTGCTTGTCACATGCTTTTTGAGATCTTAATACCACCACCTGTATGGAGATTAGGACTTTAGAAAACCCGTTCCGTACATATTTCCTCACTAAATAAATTTCTTACCCGGCATTATCCCTTAGGAGCCCGTTTGGACCTTATCCTTTTTCGTTTGCTAAACTGAACATTACACATTGCAGCCTTGGCCTTTATTTTATTTTTACCCGTGTGATGAAATACAGTTCGTTATCGAGTTGTATATATTTTGAGTTGTACTTAGTCAGACGAGTTGTAAAGTTGTAAAGTTTAGAGTTGTAAATATCAGTTATTGATGTTAAAATAAAATGAAAAATCAGCAAAAAGACAAAAAGAAATTATCAGTTTAGTATTTCAGTTGTTATTAGCATTTGAGTATGTAAACAGCAGTTGATTATGTAATCAGTTCGTTTGTATTCGTGAGTCTGTATATTGGTTTGTTTAACTGGGTTTCATCCACCTGAGTCACTAAATAAGCCTAATCTGCACCCAAACCTAAGCCTCAGCAAAACCCTTAGTCTGAGTCTTTATGCAACCGGTGGGTAATGGGTGGAGATAAGACAGACTTGCAAGCATATTAAGTTGTAACTCATATTAGGTATTTTGAGGGCAGAGACATATACTGGCACATCTTTTCCTAGTCCGGATATTAAACCGAGTGGAGTGTTGATAGTGTGAGCGGTATGAACATGTATGCCTTAACCGGAAACAAAGTACACTTGTCTGGGCGATTCTATAGTTTTATTGTAACATTAACTTTATTTGTGAGTTGTCAATCTAGAAAGTGTTAGTCTGGGAAACTGGGTATGACCTTAAACCTTGCTAGTATTAATGGTGATAATTGATATACCTATGATGGAGGTTGATGTTTGCTTTAGAGTTTTGCTTAAGGGCAAGCAAAAGATAAGTGTGGGGATGTGATGTTCGGGTATTTTGTACATATATTAGTGTGTTAATTATGTTTTTTTGTTTAGTATATTGTTAGAACTTTGGTACTTCATACGTGCTTTTGTATTTCAGGTCATTGATCGTTAAAGATGCTAAATTGGAGACTTGTACGAGCATGAAATAATATCTCGGGAAGACCGAAGCATAAATTGAAGTCTTAGGAAGTGTTAGAAGGATCCGGGAAGAGTTTGGATGAGAAACCTAAAGCCGATGCTAAAACTGAACAAGATGGGTTCACAAAAAGCGACCAGGAAGTAAAACGAGCATATCCTGGGCTAGAAAATGAGTTACGGAACCCACAATATATGAATTTCGGGTTTCTCAATGAGAGGAATCCAAATATGAGGTTATCTTCTATCGCATAGCGCGATAGAATGGTCATATGGCTATCGCGCTACGCGATGGTCCCTAGAATCATGAAAGTTAGGGTTTTGATTTTATATTTCGTTTTGACGACCCTAGAGGCCATTATTCACTATCCAGACGAATTTTAGAGCAGCAAGGAGGAGAACCATTGATTACAATCATCTCAAGGCCCCGTACATGATCCTATCCATCATAACTGAAGCCCGAGAGATGCCGAGACGCGGCTAGATCCTTCAAGTCATGCCCGGGATGTATAGTTTGTAGTCTTTCAGTTTATTTCTCATGTACTAGAACAACTAATTGTAATTGTTTTGATGTTAATCTATGAGTATTGATGTTTAGTATGTTCGTATAATCAGTCGGTTTAGGTTTATTTTGATTTGAACGATTAGTTTGTCGATTGCTATAATAATTGCTCATATGATTGTTTTAACCTGTTAATTGCAAGAAAGCATACGTTTACCCTTAGTTGAGTTACACTGGCAGGGACTGTTTGATAACCAGTGTCGTGTGTTAGTGAGCGTGGATGCCTAAGGTTTGACCGGTTAGTCAGTCTGTAGTTGACACAAGATAGTTTATCTGTTAAGTGCATGAGTTTGCTGTTAGGTTGCTTACTTAGATTCCCGGGTGTGATTTGCTTTGTCTGATTGATTGAATACTTGATTACTTGTCTGATTATTATAAAACTCAAATTCATTTGCTAGTGTGATCAGCACTTTTAATTGAACTACTTCATAATGTTAGGAATCGGTTTCACTTTACACTGACCACATACTCCTCGTGGTTTGACACCATGCTTACCCTAACTAGCTTAAGGTGATTAGGACACTATAATTAATTGTTTTTGACTAGATAGCGACAGTCTAACATAAAAATGGCGCCATTGCCGGGGAGTTAGTGCGCTTAGTGTTTTTGTGTTATTTGATTTCTTTGTTTAGTTTAGTTTAATTTAGTTGTTATTTTTATTTTTAGTTTAGTTTATTTTGTTTTCCCATTTTACGCGGGTTGTGTTATTTGTGCAGGTAACAGGTTTATGCACACCCGCCATTCAATAAGAAATTCTCCGCTGATTTACGATCCAGAAATCGAACGGTTAGCTCAACAAAACCAAGCTCAGATCAGACAGTCAGACATGGAAGGTCAAAACCAGAACCATTACCAAAACCCACCACCCGAGATCAATGTTTTCCAACCCGAGCCTAACCCACCAAATAACCAGAATCCACCAAATAATGACCTACCACCACCAATAAAAACCAATCAATAACACCAAAATTCAGCCCGACAATCCAGAAACCGAAACCGAAACCTTGACAGACCCAGGCCATCAGTCCCGAATAAAACCCCTCGTCACCGACAGCCGATTACTCGGGATTTTGACCATGTCAGTATTCACACGGAAGACGAAGAAGAGGGAGATGAGGAAGAACGAGGACCAATGAATGACGGGTTTGAGCTGGGAAATGCAGATGGGGGCATACAGATTGAAGAGGTTGATGAGGTTGAGGAACCGGTTAGGGTGAGAGGTAACAGGTGGAGGAACAGAAATCCGGATCGGGGTGGTCTAGGAAGATATCGGGAGGAACTAAGACAACCGATTCAGGTTAACCGAGGAGGTTTTGAGGAACCGAGGGCCAGTCGAAGGAATTATGGGCTCCCGGTTCAGGGTGTTAACAGTTGGTTCAGACCGGCTATTTCAGATGGTGCCTCACCTATTGTCCCACAGGTTCATGAGCTGGGACAGCCGACATTTAAATCTCGTCCGTCCTACATCAACATAGTTCCACATTTTCACGGACTGGGATCGAAAGACCCGTATTCACACTTGTTAGATTTTTCAGCTATTTGCGGGTCGATCGGTGATGGTACATATGATCAGGATGAGGTTCGGTTGCGGTTGTTCCAGTTTTCACTAAAAGACAAAGCAAAACACTGGTTCAACTCGCTACCGATGCATAGTATTGGGAGCTGGGCTGAGATGCAGCAGGTTTTCCTTAATGAGTACTATTCGCAGTCGAAGACTAACGAGGCCCGGATGGAGATTCGATTTCACAGTCACCGGGTGAGTTATTTCATGAGGCCTTTACTCGTTATAAGGAGATGATTAGGAAGTGCCCGCACCATCAGATTGCGTTGTGGGAGTTGGTCAAGTGCTTTGTTGATGGGTTGACTTATGAAGACAGAAAATATTTGAAATCATCGTGTAATGGTATGTTATTAAATCAAACCGAAGAGGACGATTAGGATTTTCTTGAGTTTATGTGTGAGGATTCCAAGTCAGAAGCAGCTGCTGAACGAAGACGAAAAGTTGGGGTCACCCGAACAGTTAAATCAGCCTCGAGCGAGTAAGACAGAATTGCAGAGTTGGAACGGGAACTCGCATGTTATCGAAAAGAGAAGAAGAAAGAGGTTGGTAAAGTCGGGGTGAAATTCCCGGTTCATGCAGATTGTGGAGAGTTGGGGCATAAGGTTGAAGATTACCTCGAGTTTGATGATGATGACTAGTACCCCGACGAGGAGGAAGTCAGTTACGTGTACGGGGATTCTAAGGGCCAAGGGTTCAATTCAAATACATATCACCCGGGCCTTAGGAATCACCCGAATTTCAGATACGGGAATGCGTCGATTCAGTCGAATCCGAATTTTCAGGGGTCCAGTCAGAACCGACAAAAGAACAGCTACCGTCCGGGTGGTTCGAACAGTCAGAGTAATAGTCGGGGTTATAACAGAGATGGTTACCGGGGTACTAGTTCGTCAGGTAATCAGAATCAGGACCAGCAGAAGGGTAGTTCGGGAAATTCAGACGAGTCGGTACATTCAAAACTCGATGCATTGTTGAAGCTTGTGTCAGATAATCAGAAGGAAACGCAGAAACAATTCTATTTGAGGGATAAGTCTTCAGAAGCAATGTCGAAACAGATTGGTCAACTCGCAGCGGATATGGTGAGATTTCAGAAAAATGCGGGTCAGTTACTGAGCGATACCACAGTAAACCCACAGCATTCCAGTTCAAGCTCTAAGAAAGGAAATAATGTGCACATTAACGCGGTAAGTCTTTTACCTCATTTTGAAATTACTTGTGTTGAAGTTGATTCACCGCCAAGTTTGTTGAGGCAGTGGTGAATGCTATTACTGATGAAAATGATGGTGTTGGTCAAAATGAAACAATTTTTCAAAATGAATTGAAACTAAAAACAGATGAATTTTCTTTTTGTGAAAATTGCACTTGTGAAAAATGTTTAAATGGTAATTTGACCAACAGGATAGATGAGGAGGTGGGATAATACTACCTCAAGTAAACTCCAAGACCCGGAAGTGCCATTTTTATCAACTCAAATTGGGAAATTTAAAACTGATTGGGCACTTCTAGATCTTGGAGCATGTGTTTGTATCATGCCCGGCAGTTTATATGATCAGTATGAGTTTGGCCCGTTAGAAAGTGCAAACAACACTGTGGTGTTAGCGAATCAAACTCATACACTCCCTCGAGGCATGGTTACTAATGTAATGGTTCAGGTGGATGAATTTAGCTACCCAGTTGACTTCCTTGTACTTGATTATGATAAAGGAAATATTACACAATCTGAAGTCATACTGGGTAGGCCATTCCTTGCCACAGCACATGCGGTAATTGATTGTGCTAAGGGAGTTTTGGGAATTAAGTGTGAGAACCGTGATAAACAGTTATCATTGTTTGGAAATGCTACTAACCCTTTTGTTGGCAAGTGTGAATCCTTGAGCAAGGATCACACAAAAGAGAAATGTTTTGTTACTGAAAGGAATGAGCTAAATGGTAGCATGAAGGTGAAATGACGGAATGAGATATTGCATGGAGTTAGAGATGATAAGGAAGTAGCAACAAGAAAGGGAAAGAAGATGAAAAGGAAAAAGGTAAAGAAATCACCTGAATGTGATTTAGAATGGAGGTTGGAAATGTTTGGGCCGGATTCTGGTGTGTTAAAAGGTTAGGAGCAACCTCTTGAGGATGAGCTTTTATGTAAAGAGAAGGCTGCATGGAAACGGGCCAGCCGCCCACCTTGAATGTCATAAAATTTTCAAAAGGGTGGTAATTGTATATTTTGTATATTTTTAGTTTGCATTTTTTTTACATTACTATTTGCATTTTAAGCATACCATCATAGCAAAAGCTAAGTGTGGGGATACCGCAAGGAAAAAGTTGGGATTTTGATGTGTGCGGGAAAGTTATGTCAGAAAACGAGGTTTCAGTTAAGCTACCCAAAGTGCTTTCATGTTCTTTTTTGTTGTGGTTAATCCACGTATGTGTATATTTTGTTGTATTGGAACTTTGTGGGTGTAGTTCACTATAAACCCTCACGAGACCTCAGTCGTCCACCCGAGCTACCGGGGGCGTTTAAAGGGCTTGTTGCATAAGCTAAATGCAACCGTGATTCCTACGAAAGTGAGTTAGGACTTTTAACGTTTTAACTCATTTAACAAAATTTATTATGAAACTTAACTAATTCGGGTCGGTAATAATTTTTTATAAAATGAACTAACACTTCATTTTTTGCAAAAATTCTTAAAAGACCTATGTCTTACACACGGTGAGAAGCTTGCTTCTACACGTCTTTGGAGAAGACGAGTTTTCACAAGGGTTTGCGAGCCACTTTTTTTAGTATTGCCTTATCAACCATATCAGGTGATTTCAGTTTCATAATCTATTTTGTTATTTTAGTTTACATGTTGATAGTGTAATTGTAGATTTTTGTGTTAGAACTATCACATTAGAGCCCGATTTTTAAATTGTTAAACATTCAATTTCAACCTCGTCCCTCAAATGATTATTAATTGTGTTATTATTTTAACATTGAGGACAATGTCAACCTCAAGGGTGGGGATGGGGGAAAATTGAAAATTTTTAGCCCGATAGTACCTCGAAGAGTGATGTGCTTTAAATTATATATAAATAATACAAATATTTCCTACACTTTTAATTATCTTTGAGCTTATAGTTATATAATATTAGTCTCAAGTGGGTCATATTTGTTTAGAGAGCAATCGAAGAAGAGAATATATTTTGTGGACGACTTGGCTGCTTATTTGGTTCGAACTCATCTATTTTTCCTTCTCTCAGTTCTTGTTATGAACCCACATAATTTTGATTTTTTTTATTATTAATATGAGTGGCTAAATTGTTAGAACTACCTAGTTTTAGTTAATTGACGATGTGTTGACGATTGTTTTGGGTTGGCTAACGAACATATAATCATTTTTCTATTATCAAGTTCATAATATTATGATTTTATTCTATGATTGCTATTAAGTTTGTTCATTATTATATTAATTAGACCTCGTGTGATTTTATCTTTACATGAATTAGTTTCGTGTTTTGTTTAGGATTGCATGCTAGACTGATTACTTGGTGTTTTTGGTCGTTTGTGGTAGACGTCACTATAGGGTTTGATTGGTTAGAGTTGTTCATCTCAGTAGGTCATCTCCTTTTAGTCGGACCAAGACATTAGGAGTTGGTTTATCTCTTTGGTTTAGTCGATTTAGTTAGCCGTTTCGAGACCTCGATTGGTTTTCTAGCCGTTGATTAGGTTAATTTGTAAGCCGAATTATTTAATCTTTAATATTGAATTACCCCTTTTTCCCTAGGTTTGTTAGGATTACGAGCCTTAGAGGAATTTGTGATTTTGATACGGACCAAGTAATAAATCATTAGGGTACTTAGAAAATCAACCGTGCTTTACCTATCTTTCTAGACGTTTTTAGGGGTTTTTTGTAAAACTGACAGTGGGGACCTATTTTCCTTTATTATTGTCTAGTTATATTATCTTTAGAACCCGGTTTCTGTGTTCGTTGTCACCCAAGCTTCGTTGATAGTCATTAAGATTCCTTACCTAGGTGGTTCCCTTCATCATGTTTGAGAGCTCCGTTAGTGCTGTTAGTGTCGTTAAGTTAGTGCCGTTAGTTTCGTTAAGTCAAGTAAGTTAGTTAAATTAGTTTAAATTAATTAAATAAAATAATAAAAAAAAGATAATTAATTAAATATTGTTATTAGGCAGTACTTAGTTAGGGTTTAGTATCTAAACCACCTCACGTGTCCTTAAGTTCGATATCCGGACTTCCTTAGCTCTTTGCTACACGCGACCGGTACACTTGCCGATTGTGTGAACTAGGTTAGGTTGTCTGGTTTTAAAGTTTAGTTGCGAATCGCATTCTATTCATATATATATTTTCGCACATCAAATTTTTGCCCGATAGTACCTCGAAGAGTATTCAGAAACTTAAGTTATTAACTGTCATTTATTGCTATTAATACCAAGTTAGAGGTTTTTGGTCATGGTTAGTTTTTCAGCTTCTCGATAGTTTTCCCGACAAATGTTTTTAAAAATGAGAAGTTGAAAATGGAATCGTTGAAATTTAAGACGCACAATTGAAATTTAACCAAAAATCATAAATGCTAAAGATAGAACAAAGAGGCTAATGATCCCACCAAAATGTACGCGAACAGATTCCTAACCAGCCGATCAATAACGAGTCCACAGGCCACAAAGTGAGTCAATTGATCGTTTTGCTGTTCGCGCCAAAACCAGTAAACAATGGTGATGGAGAATGTCGTATCACTGGTTTCTTCCACATGAACGATGTCCAGCTCAATCACCGGATTGGCCAACACAGATCCTGGCATTGTTACACACTCTTCCCCAATGTCATTAGCCGGAAATAGTTTGTCCACATGCATTTAAGACGCACAATTGCCTGTCTTGATGCACTGGCTGTCTCATTATTGGATTCTATAGGTAATTCCTCTTGAACGATGTTCAGGTCCATCTGAACCCGACGTCATCACTCCTTTAGCCAACGTTCCTGGAAGGAAATAGTGAGTGCGCATGGCAATTACCCGTCTTGCTACTATGAGTAGAGATTGATGCACCAGTGACACGAGGTCGAAGACTCGCGCAAAAATAAACCAATTACAACTAAATAGATAGTGACAAATGGGTATCAAACACAGGGAGTTGTGGAATATGTGTTAAGAAGTAGTTTAACAATTAAGCTAATATAAATGTAATTTACGAAAAAGTAATTCTCAATTTGGTTTTGATTTGATTTTATAAACTAGACAAACTAAACAAAGGTTGTAAACAATTGATTAAATGAGCATTCCTCTTGGAGTTCGGTTATTACGCAACTCTTTTGTTTAAGTTCAATGGATAAATCATAATATCTTGATTTCGTGTAAGTTTAATTGTTTGTGATTACTCAAGAACTAAGTACTCGGATTCCTAGAACGCGAGGTCGTTACTTGGTGATCAATCAATATAATCTTAACCCTAATTTCTTCTACTAAATCTCGATTGTTAACAACACCAAGAACATATAGAATGAAACTAGGTTAAACGATATGGACAAATTACAAACAATCAAACAACCAACGTGATTATATTAATCTAAACGATTCGATAATCAATTCAAGTGCAAGAACAATAAACAAAAAGAGTATTGCAATAACCTTACAACCAAGAGAAATACTAGAAGTTTTAGCCACACATAATTGAAATCATCATACCAAGTTTGATCCGAAGTAATCCAAGATTATGATGTTAATCTTCAATTTGAAACACCCAAAATATTGTTCCAAGGCACCAAAATCACCCCCAACAATTGTCTAAGTCGAAATCCTCTGAAAAGGATCTGAAAAGCCAATTATAACATCAAATTGGAGTTGTAACCGTCACCAGCGTGCAGGCCCCACCGAAGCTACGGTGGCCACCGTAGCTTACGGTGGCTTTAAAAACTTCTACGGCAACTTCCATCTGTTTACGCTAGACCTCCTACGCTAGCTCTATACCGTAGCTTACGGTGGCTACCGTAAGCTCCGGTAGGCTCAGCTCCAAATCCTTCTTCTTTGGTTGACTTGTTGACTACTATCACCAACTCTCAAGTCTTTTGCTCCTCTCCATCGTAGTTCACTTGAATCACCATTTTTTTTAGCATCTGTACCTGCAAACACACACCATATACGGTAGTAACCTAAATCCTTGAAATAACACGTAAACGCTCATGTTTTGCTTAGAATTACTACATTTAAGGGTGGCTCTACAATCCACCCGTCAACCGGCCTTCTCGTTATTGGTTTCAGCATGTCGTTCCTCAACCATGTTAATGTTGGCACAATTGTTGTTTGGCCCAAGTGTAAAGCGCAGCCCAAGAATTAATTAGGGTTTTATTATATTTGGTAATATCTTGACTAGCAAGTTTGGTTAGTTTATATAAGCCGAGTTATGGTTAGACATTAGAATAAGAGAAGTTGATGCAACCGAGTTAGGGTTAATCAAGAGTCAAACCGAGTTAGGGTTTGAGGTTTCTAATAAGTTTTTAGAGTTATATTTTCTGATTAATATAAATGAGAGTTATTCGTTTACTTGGTGTTTGATTATCGATTCGGGACTTGAATTGGTATCAGAGCCAAGTTCAATAAATCGATAATCGGTTAGAGACGATCGGTGGTTTGAAGATGAGCTATCAATTGTCGCATATCGGAACCAAGTTGGGTTTTCGGATCGGTGTTTATTTGTTAAAAGAGGTTAGTCGGACCTTGTCTGCGTTTTCTGTGGTCCTGCGGCAACAATAGGAGAGCGGGTGGAGTTCGTTTGGGTTATTCTCCACTTATCTGTTTTTGCGGTTAGTCAAAGAAAAGGAGTTACTGAATTGTTTAATTAAAAGAAAGGTGCTGAATTTCTTTTACTGTTTTGAATCGGAAATAATCAGGATTTCTTTAATATATATTTGTTGAATTAAAGAAAATATTCAAAAAAGAGTTTTTGGTGGCCACGTGATGTAGAGTTCAATGAAGAAAAAAAGTTGGTTTGTTTTTTCTTCTTTATTGTTTTAACAAGTTGGTTTAACCATTATTGTTGGGTTGAACAAGACTGTTCAATTCAGAGTTCGTATTTTACTGGGTTAAACGAGTTAGGTTTTATCCAAAGTTTGATTTATTCTGTGGGCAAACGGATTTGGTTCTGAAAAATTGTTCGGGACTGAGCTGTTTATATTTGTTCCAAAGAAGTGGAGCAAAAAGGGGTTTGATGATGTCAATGGCAGGTGACGAAGAAAGACTAATAATCCAACCCAAAGTGAGTGGGGGGATTTTGTTACAGGTTCCAAAGCTGAATGGAACTAAGTACATCACATGGGCGATTGTAGTGGAAGCGATTTTGGACGATCAAGACCTATGGGAAGTTGTTCAACCGGAAGAGGGTGCGGTTATTGATGCGAAGAAGAATAAAACGGCAAGATCGTTTTTGTTTCAAGTGGTGGATGGTAATATTCTTTTTCAGATTTCTCAATACAAGAATGCACGGGATATATGGACGGCTTTGAAGGAACGGTATGTTAGGGCCGAGCGAGTTCAAAAGGCTCGACTGCTAACTCTGAAAAGTGAATTTGAGAAACTCAAGATGGCAGAAAACGAGACTGTTGACGAGTTTGCAGGAAAAATAACAAGTATGGTTTCAAAGGCAACAAGGCTAGGTCATGTGTTCGGGCAAGATGTCTTGGTGAAGAAGTTACTGGATGCGGTTCCAGACAAATACTTCCAACTCGTAGCCTCAATCGAGCAAAGTGTTGATCTTGATAGTTTGACGTTTAAAGATGCTATTGGAAGACTTAAGGCATTTGATGAACGTTTACGAGGGAGAGAGCACACTTCAAATTCACTAGGTCAGTTACTTTTCAATCGATCGGAAGGTAGTTACAAAGGCAAATCGTATGATCAGTCCGGTAGCCGAGGTAAGGGTTGGCCGAGTTCACAGGGGCAAGGAAGAGGCCGTGAAACTGGAGGTCAAGACCGAGACGATGAGGACCAAGATGGTTGCGAAAACCGAGGTGGTCAAGAACGTAGGTCAAGTCATAAGAAACAAAGAAGAACCAATGATCGTCAAAGGGGTAGAAAGGATAGATCACAGGTTCAGTGTTACCGTTGTGATGAGTTTGGTCACTTTGTGTCTATGTGCCCGGAACTTATGAAGAAAAAGGAGAAATCTAATTTGAACAAAGTTGATGACTTTGATCCATCTTTGTTTATGATAAAAGGTTATCAGAAAAGGGTTTTTCTGAATGAAGACGGGGTGATTCCAAAGCGTTTCGAAACCGAGCCGATGGAGAAAGATGTTTGGTCTCTCGACAACGGAGCATCGAACCACATGACGGGTAGTAAAGCGTACTTTTATGAATTGAATGAACAAGAAACGTGAACGGTGAAGTTCGGAGATGAATCTTGTATTGATATCCGGGGAAAAGGGTCGGTCTTAATTGAAGGGAAAACGGGGGAGCAGTGCCTGTTAACCAATGTCTACTACATCCCGAGCCTACAGTGCAATATCATAAGTCTTGGTCAAGCAACGGAAGGTGGATGTGAGATTCACATGAAACATGATTTGCTAACCATTAAAGATGATAAATGTAAGCTTTTGATGAAGGTGACAAGGACCAATGACCGATTATACAAGATTAGTCTCAAGATAACAAGTCCCGGTAAACGAACCATCATTGGAATGAAGAATTTTGCAGGTCGGGATCTTCAAAGAGTTGGACTGAAAGAAGACAAGCCGGTTACAAGTCAGATTCCAATCAAAGATCCAAGTTCCAAAATTCAAAGTCCAAAGGAGAGTGTTCAAGAAACTAAACGCATGGTCAAGAAAGTGATTCAAGCCCAAGGGAAGACGAGTAATGATCAAACGAAGCAAGTGTTACTCCAAGCTAAGTGGAGCCCAAAGAACATTGCAAGAGATCAAGAAAAGCCTAGGGAGAATCAACAGAATGATGACAAGCGTGAAGTTGAAGATCCGCCAATTTCGTGTAGGAAATTAGGGGGTGAGTTGGGCGAGTCGGATACAACAATTGAGGGGGTGATTGTTGGCACAATTGTTGTTTGGCCCAAGTGTAAAGCCCAGCCCAAGAAAAAATTAGGGTTTTATTATATTTGGTAATGTCTTGACTAGCAAGTTTGGTTAGTCTATATAAGCCGAGTTATAGTTAGACATTAGAATAAGAGAAGTTGATGCAACCGAGTTAGGGTTAATCAAGAGTCAAACCGAGTTAGGGTTTGAGGTTTGTAATAAGTTTTTAGAGTTATATTTTCTGATTAATATAAACGAGAGTTATTCGTTTACTTGGTGTTTGATTATCGATTCGGGACTTGAGTTAAGTTCGACCACAAGATCAGCCAAAACAGCTCCCAGCATCACTACACCTACTTCTTGCGGGAAATAGGGAGTCTGCCCCCGTTTAAGAGACGCAACTGCCCGTCTTGCTGCTATGAGTGGAAATCTGTAACCACTGGCCCTTTCATTGGTTTCTGATGGTAGTTCCTCAAATGCGTTCAATGCGACCTCTGGATTAGGCAAAAAGGATCTCGGAAATGTTACATCTTCTTCCGCCAATAATAGTTTTAAGTTTGATTTAATCAAAACAATGAACGTTTAAATGATTTCGCATCAAGTTTGGATGACTAAAAACACCGTAATTTATTTTCCACTATTATTATTATTATTATTTTTTGTTTACGAAATAACATTTAGTGCTAACATTTTGAAAAGTCAGGGTAACCACTATTCGAAGAACCCAAATCAGTACCAACAACGCACTTTGGTTTCAGCAATGACAAGGTGGGCCATGAGAATGAGAAGTATTTTCATACTTTGTAGTCAAATTCTTAGATCAATGGCAAAATGTGAAGTAATTAAGCTGAATAAACACCCATCTAGCTTGTCATATCCTTAATGAAAACCCTTTAGTTGCAACTGAGGGTGGGCGGGTCCCACATGAGTTCGTTGAGTATCTAGCATACTTCCCTGCCTAAAGTGAGTAGCAAATGCGGGTTGGGCATGTGGGTTGTGGAACTCGGGGCTAGGTGATGAAATTTGAACATTGACAACGGTCATTTGATTGATTGTTATGCATTAAATAAAGAAAAAAATTCCACATTTTCATTATGTAAATTTAATCAATTTCAATTCATTTATACATAACCAAATTAACCATTCTGCTCGTCCTTTTTTCAACCCTATATTTTTCTATTCAAATGTCTTGATCTGTGACAACTGCAAAAATTAAATATATATTATATTCGCTAAACTAATTTATGATGCATAAACTTCACTCAGGGCACTATGCAATATGAATATCATTCATTTCTCGATACACAGAACATTGAAGCTATGTAATATCAAACAACATTTATTATTCATATAACTTATAGCTTCCATTACATATTTTTATATTAATGAAAATGTTCGATGCTAGCATATGCTACGTATGTTCTGCTGAACACACATTCGACAACACAAAGGTACGTAGCGCAACTTCAAGGATTTTGGAAAGATCTGCGGGACACATAAACTTGCAGTGGACCATCAACGTGAATATTAATTGAGGTTCTGTAACTTAGGACTTTGTTTTCATCACCCAACTTGAACACAAAGTAACCTAACAAAACTGAAGAGATTATCTTCAGTTGCCGATATGCAAAATCTCGACCCAAACAAGTTCGTGGTCCGGCCTATGTATGAACAAGAAAAGTATAAGGGCTGATTAGTACAATATATAATTAATATATAACTAGTAAAAGATATAGTTTGAAAACCCATGACCAACAAAATTACAATTAATTTTTTTAAATACTCATTATATTATAATAACCTGGAAAGCTGTAAACTTGAAGGGGCTCTCCGAACGAAAGCAACCATCTTGATCAAACCACCGTTCTGGTTTGAATTCAAGTGCATCATCACCCCATATAAACTTCATCCTTCCCATAGCATATGGCAAATAAGCTACCACATCCCCTTTATTCACATGACAACCATCTGGTAGAACATCATCTGAAAAGCATACCTTTGGATCCTACATCATTTGTATGATCTCAATATTGTTACTTTGTTAGGGAATTAATTGTTGATATACATAAAACAAATTTAGATGTTGCTTTAATAGTGTAATAATGCTGTTTTGCTTTCTTAGTTTTTTTTGAAAGCCAATCTTAAACCCTAACGTACTTCTAAATTTACACCAATTAATATTCTTTGTGTTAGTTGATTCATGTCATTGCAGTTCGGTTTTTACAGCCGGTAAACATAGAATTTAGTTTTAAACTTGGGTTAACATTTGGTTAGAAAGAACAGTCAACTTGCAAGCCAAGTAGAATGGAAATTCAGTTGGCTGCAAAAGGAATATGCAAAAAGTAGCTACAAAATAAGCAAGTGGTTAGGATATTATTGAAATAATTTCAATTATAAAAACTCAATTACAAATTAAGATTATTGAAATAATTAAATTTATTTGGGTGAAAGGCTAATTAAAGCCATTATATATTGCTGAATTATCAGCCACTATAATTGGATCAAGCAATACAGCTTAAATACCATGAAAAATGTCACACAAAACCTTAAAACAGAATATACCGTCGGGCGAAATGCCCTTTGCTAACTGCTATAACTATATTAGCTGCTCTAATAAATAAGTGAATGAAATAATGCTAACTCTTAATAGTTTCCAATTTCCCTTAGAAATTAATTAGAAAATAAAATATATGAAACAGGTACTATTCAAACACGAATCGAATGCATGCATACCACTGGCAAAGCAGGATATAGTCTAATAGTTTCGGTCAAAGCAGCATGAAGATATTGCATCTTGTCAAGTGCACTGTCACTCACACGGGCAGCAAAATCGGCAACATCTGTGATCTCTTGGTTCATGTTTGTTGCTTCTATGATTTCCTTTGCAACCTTATCTTGAACTTTAGGATGTTTGCAAAGCAAGTAAATGAACCAAGACATGCTGATCGCTATAGGATCTTTACCCGCAAGCATAAAGTTTAGTATTATATCGCGCAAGTACTTTGGATCTCTATCATTAAACTGAATAAACCGTGATAGGATGTCTTCTTTTTTAAGCAGCTGCAAGTTCCATAAACCAATGGTTGAATTAATAAAAAGATAATCACCTAACCAGCGATTAATTGCTGGTATCGTGTTTAGCGAAAATGGCCATTGACTTTTAATTTATTAAAAAAAAATTGTCGTCACCAAAAAAGATGACGTGTTTCTAGCTTATGCTGCGTCTGTGCAATAATATGGAACGTCCTGCCCAAAAGTTTTAAAAAGTTTAAAGCTAAAAATCAAAAAAAATATTTTATCTTTAATTACTAAAACTTCTAAAAAACAAAATATTTAAAAACAATTTTTTAAAGGCTTTAAAAACTTATATATAATTATTAAAATTTAACATCTTAAAATGTTTAAATACTTAATTTGTAGTCATTAATTTTTAGGTGTGTTTTATAAATAAAATTATAAACTTATATTTAACTAAAACTTAACTTTTTAATATATTTAAATACTTAATTTTTATTCATTAAATTTTTAGAAAATTTAGAAAACCAAAATATAGTCGTGTTTTATAAATAAAATAAAAATCAAAATGTAGACGTACACGGACATATTTTTTTTAAAACATTTAAAACTTAGTTAGCGTTTGGTCAAACACATGATTTCTTTCTGCATTTAGAATAATAAGGACGTAATAAATTTCACACCAACGTTTGTTCTATATCCAAATTGTATGTCATGCATCATGCATGTGTTTCAAGAATTAATCCTTAACATCGATTATGAAGTTAGTTCAGTCTTTTTGACCCAACGAGTCAAACTATATATATCAGGGGAAAGTACGATAAAAGCTTACCAAACAATCATCCTTTGACTTCTTCATTTGCTCAAGCTTGACTTCTATCACCTTATAAACAAACTCATCAACAATTTTCATATTTTTCCTCAACTCTGCTTCAAATCCAATATTTAAAAACCTCTTGATCTTCCATGTTACATCAACAAATCTTTTATATGTTAAGTTGTTTGCGATATCGAATGCACGGCTAAACCTAACGCCTTCTTCATTTTGACCACTCAAGTTGTCAAGATCGATTCCAAAACCGACTTTGTATATTGAATCCGTCGTCGCTTTCATGAACAAGTCCTGTATGTATATATACACATAAAGAATGATATGTGTCACGCTAATTATTTAATACCAAATTAAGTCACTAGCTACATTACGTTTATATCAATTATTTGGTTGCTATCTGCTGCTTGTGACAATATCTTCCCGAGTTTTACTGTGTTGTTTCTGAATATTACACTGCTAAATTCTCTCAGGATTTTTGTAGAGAACTCTTGGCTCGAAACCTTCCTTTGTTCACGCCATTGGTCCCCGTCTACAGTGAATATTCCGTCTCCAAGTAGATCGGATGCGACGCTGTGGGTATGCTTTCCCTACAATATATATTTGTGCACAGTTTGCTCAAAAAGTTAACAAGATAAATAAATAGCTTAATTAATTACCTTGCCATAGTTTTTGAAATTGGTCTTGAGGATATACTCCACGTTCACGGGATCGGTTGTGTAAACCTCACCCTGAATAGGGCTAAGTATTCTGTAAGTTTTGTATTTTTCAGCGAGATCAGACATGTAATGATGCATCTTGTTGAAGTTGATGAAAAGATGAAACACGGTTGCACCAATAGGATGATACTTCTTCCCATGTTGTTGTGGTAATAATTGGTTGGAGATATAACTGTAAAGGACAAGAAGTAAAGGTATAAATACTGATGATATGAGTATTGGATTTGAGAGAAAATCCATGGAAGCTGCCATAGATGTTGTTTTGAAATAAGTGAGGGTGAGGTGTGATGAAGGAGTGGTGTTGATGCTTGCTTTTATACTGATTTTTGTGGATATTTAGAAGTCTGATAAAGTCAACTTAGACAATCAGGCTTGTTTCGACGTGAAATTTTAGAGGGATTAACTTAGACTATGATATTTTTGTTTCGCGGATGAAAAATAGGTCGCTAAAAGAAAACAACAAATGATAATAAATTATCATAAAATTATTTGGTATAACGTACTTGATATATTATACGAGACACTTTTTTTCAATCAAAAAGCTAAATAAGTTCCATGTATAAAAAGAAAAAAAAACTACAAGTTCATAAAACTTCTTTGAATTCAAGCACACTAGACACCTTTATTACAAATATCCACTTTTCATTCCGTTTGTAGTAATTTTCAGCTGATTTATAAACCGTCCCTAACTAACAATCGGCTAATGTTTGAGGATGATGAATCACTTCGTATGCTGCCAATAAACTTTCTAGCCTCATATGAGAATGGAAAATTGCAGCATTATCTGCATCGATGGATGAAGACTTACGAACATAAGAAATTCTGGTTGACTATGTTCCTAAAAACAGATAATTTCAAGAAACAACAAACACTACTAAAGTGGCTATATATACATACAAATCCATTTACGGATCTATATGCTCAGAACAGTTTGCTAGTTTGCTGGTATACTACCATAACAAAACTGCCTTTTATTTTCTTTATTCGGATCGAATTTATGTTGACTCCATTGCGGGGATCGCGTAGTTTGTTACGTCAGTTCCGAAAGAAAAAGTTTCCTTGGAATCGAGAAAGTTAAATGTAATTCTTAATTGCATAAAAGGATAAGCGCTTCGGTAAAGACAAGACATACTTTGATCATATGTACTTGGAATCTTTTTGCCAATTCGATAAAACGGCTTCGCCTCCTCGCTTTTGTTCAATATTATAAATAAATAAATAGCAACTTTAATGGAGATTTATAGCATCATTCAAGTAAATATAGATTAAGACTATAAAAACATAATCTTATAGTATAGCTAATTCCAGACCGATTAATGCAAGAACTACAAATAAAGGAATAAGATCTATAAAATACAAAATATCATTCATACATAGCATAGTCCAAGCGAACCTAGTTAAAATCTTTACTATACTATGACTGACCATCATATTAGCAAATAAACGTATTCCTAAGCTTAATGCACGAAAACAACAAGAAATTAGCTCAATGAGTACCAAAAAATGTGCTAATAATAGCGGGACCTCTGCGGCTAATAAAGAGTTTAAAAACCGAAGTCTGTTTCTATGAAATCTCACTATAGTAATGCGAATAAAAATTGAAAATGAAAGACCTAAAATAATGAGAAGATGACTTATAACTGTAAAGCTATAAGGTATTATACCATGAAGATTACAAAATAGCAAAAAAGTAAAAGTGATCACATGCAAGGGAAAAACTTTTGTTTAACATTTCCGGAAGGACCCCGGAAGCTCTACTTTATGGTTCTTTCTTATGCCTAAAAGAAATCTTTCATTGAGAAGTTGGTCCTAGGGATAAAAGATCGAATCTCTTTAGTTGACCCATAGCTAAGAGCTAAGGTAGTCACATGAGAGCTTGTTTCATAATCAGATAAAGTAATTGGGACAACCCAAGCCAAGGATGATGCAAAACCTTTGGCACCAGCTAAGGCGACCTCGTGCGCAAGGTAGATGAAAGGTATGCCCATTGTACCCATGGCTGGTGCATTCATTGATGCAAGTCTCGGATCGATCTATTTATTTTTTCGGCTAGCCGTATTCATTCATCTCTTTTTAGTCGAGCTGAATTACATTCACCCTCTTCTTTCTTATTCCCATCTACCTTGCGTGTCTTGTCTTATTTAATTGGAACATAACCCAACCTATAAGTTACCTTATGATACACAAATTTTAGTGACCCTTTGTTCTTGCTTAAGAATCAGACCAACGAAAGTTGCATCTTTAACCAATGTCAGGATCGCATTTCGTTATAACAATATAAATCGGACAAGAACACACGAAACACAAAGTATGAGAACCCCTAGCGAATGTAGCCAGCGGAATCAACCACAAACAGTAAGTTGCTAATTATAGTGACTGAAGAACAAATTCCATTATCATCAATATCAATATTCAATCAGATACACGAAAACTTAGGTATTTAGAAGGAATGTCGGAATATCAATAAAGTAGTTAAATGCGGCCGTCAAATATGTGTAAAGAGGTCTCACATCAATGTGACCTAAACATTCTATTTATAGACACACCTAACATTTCTTCTAGAAACCCTAATAATTACAAATACTAAACAAAATTATTACAAGTATAAAACAAGTCTTCGAGCAGACATCTTCATTGACGATTAGAGCTTCTTTGACCTCGTAATATTCGAGCAGACTTCAGCTTCACGAGCATACCAAACTTTGGTTGGATAGCTCCTACAAGCAAACAAGTTCTTTGCTTGAATCTCTTCATCCTTTACTTAGAATTATTTGAACAATCTAAGTATGCTTGGGTATTGTAGACTTGCTCGAGGATGAATCATGTTAGGAGTAACACTTAGAGAAATTCCACAAACTCCTTACCAGCATACTTGAGATCCAACATTATTGAATACCTTGCTCGACCCACTAAGTTGCTCGTGAACTCAGTTTAAAAAAAGTATTATCAAGGGTTTGCTCGTTAGTGAACCATGCTTGATAAAGAACAACCTTGCTCGGTGAAGTGTAGCTTGCTCGAAACAAACAGTTAGAAGATTTACATGAAGAACATCCTACTCATATAGGATATATTGCTCGAGGAAGTACATACCTTGCTCGTAGTGCCTGAGCAGCTGAGCTTGCTCGGAATCCTTAACAAATCTAGGGAGGTTGAGAAGATTTCAATTATTCCTTCGGACCCAACAACCAACACAGAAAAACCAAGCGCGAAAGAGGTTTCAAGTTGATCAAAATTACCTAAAAGTTATAGGACCCTATCAGAGCATTCTCATTAGATTCTCTAAAATTTTGTGAGGAGAGTTTGTAAATTATATGTGAGGTTTTGAGTGGCTGTGAGTGTAAATTATAGGGTGGAAAGAGAAAATGTTGTGATTTTTTATAAATTTGAGGAAAAGTTAGTGATTTTTTGTAAATTATAGGATGGAGAGAGAAAACTGTAATGATTAAAGTACAAAAAAATATTATTTAATTAAACAGAAGAGAAAAATATGGTATTTTTTAGTGTAATTATAGAGATGAGAATAGGGAATCGTTTGAGAATGCTCTCACATTTACAACAGTCAATTCCAACTCCTTTTTTATCAGGAGGAAAATAGCTGTTTGCATGGATATGTCTCTCTATCGCCCTAAGAAAGCATGCCATATCGTCCCCCACCCCCAATAGATACAGGGCTTATATTTCGCGCTGAAGGTTGTCAATGCCATAGAGCTAGACATGTGAGCAACTGTACGCTTTCCATATAAGGATGGAGCTGGTTGTCATAACTCACCATTTACTTAGCTAGAACACAACTTCCAAATCATCCATCATAATTTATTCTACCCATTTATAAAGGATATAATTTCGATCTTAACCTGAAAAAGCCCGAGCCACTATCGACAGAAATGATTACTAGAGTATTTAAATAGTGGGTTAATGCGGTTGTTTTTTTATTATTAACTACAAATTTTTTGTCCATCTAAAATCCTTCAAACCTTGCGCTTGCAAGGATTTAAACCTATAACCTTATTTTTGTAAGGGGATACGATACCGCTAGACCAATAGGTCATGTGTGATTAATGCAGTTCTTATAAGCATAAGAGTACTGATGGCTGAAAATTGATATTACGTAGAGCAAATTACGAAGATTCATGCAGACATCAATAGCATATTTGTTTTCATTATTTAAAAGTCAGAAATAAAATTAATTTCAGATGATTTGAACATCAAATATCAGGATTCAGAATGCGATCAGAAGTCAATACAGTTCAAGCTATTTATATCAGGAATAGGCCGTCTATACATTGAAGTATCGGCCGTCTATACATTGAAGTATCTTGAAATTTTGCAACAAAAAACAAAAAAAAAGTTGTTACAGATTTTAGACGAAAGCTGAGCCATGAGATTGAATGAGTGTCTAAGATAGTGTTTTGTCCTATTTGTGGCATTTACTCTTAATTAAGACCTAGCTACAATAGCCAAGTTGAATAAGTCAATAAGCACATATTAACGTAGCGACATGTAGGGCTGCCTAGGAACAAAAACTCATGAAGCCAAGGTCAGCGCAGACTCAGTTCGTTAACAAATTCAGGGGCGGATCCAGTGTTCAGTCAGAGGGAGCGTATGCACACACTCAAATCTCTAGTTTATATTATAAACTTCTAATATATTAAGCACAACGACCCATGTGTCCCATCCTTATTATTTTCAGTGTCCCAAACCCAACCTTTTGTGCTCAATTTTTCAAACCTAAAATTTATTTTGTTATGAAAAATAGCAATTAAGCTCAAATTGTTTAATTGTCTAATAACATCATAAATTGAAATTTTGGAATATGCAAGTTATACGGGAGTAAGAGATGAAAAGGTTTTCACATCTAATCAAGTATGTGTCGTTTAGATTTTTTTTTTTTGTGATTTCGGATTCTTGTTTTGTTTTGAAATATGAGATATGCTCATCAATTGTTTACATTTTTTATTTTGATTTATGTTGGTTTTGTTTTGATTTCATTGTTTACGTGTTTCTTGAAATTCAAAAGGCATGGGATTTTTGTTGTCATTTGAGGAACGATAACACATTCTAGCTAATTTAGAGCCTAATATGACTATTATAATAATTAGACCGAAATATGAAATTTATTCAGAGTATCAGTTTTTAATGATTAATAATTAATAAATCTACACTATTTAAATAACGAAAAAATGCACTTGCAGGTGTTATGAATGATGTTATAATTGACCGTTTTCAAAAGATAAAATTGCGTAAATGTCAATTTTAATATGTATTTTGTTTATTATATATGCTGATGAAATTTGTTGCTTAACTTTCTATACATAATTTGTTTAATGTAACTTTTTTACCCGCCCCATATTGGTTTGACCCGACTCATCTTGGGTTGACCCGTGTTAGTTTAACCAGGCCCATTCTAGGTTAACATTTTTTTTTGGCACCCACTGGTTAAAATTTCTGAATCTGTAACTGTTTACAAACTGACCGGCTTGTTTACAACCAAGTCAATTCTAACAAGCTAATTTCAAATGAGCTTCAAACTATTTGAACAAGTCTAACTTAAGACGATCATTACCCGAGGCACGGGCAACCTTGTTATATTATCGCGATGTGAGTTAGCATGACAACTTTCTTTTACGTTATTTATAAGTTGTCTAGGTCAAACTCTCTTTGAAGAGGTATGTACCCGCCTCAACACCGAGCAAGGCGGGTCAACCCACAAGATAAACACATTATGAAGGCACAAAGCCAAAACCTATGCGCATGGCGCATACAAAACATGCTCAGGCATCATATGCCCAGGCACACATATGCTCGCGCATCACATATGCGCGCGGCGCATATCACATGCTCGTGCATATCACATCTGCCCAGGCACACATATGCTCGCGCATCACATATGCGCGCGGCGCACCAGCGCGCGGCGCATATCACATGCTCGTGCATATCACATCTGCGCATGAAATATCTGCGCGTGAGAATAAAGAGAAGACCTCGCGCATCCTCAGGATGGGCGCATATCACACATGCACATAATCGACCTCGTCCTTATCCAAATCAGGATTAGGGCAACCTTGATTGTGCACGTCAGACAACCTTCCAGAAGGCATCTTTTTAAGGAGTAAGAATATGCTGATGTTGACAGCTGCCAAATGAAAGGTCGACAACTCAGCATGACACATGTGCTACCACGTGATTACAACCAATGAGAAAGCGCCAGGTGTCCCAGAGGACACGTGGCGCAGTACGATTGGAGGAGGCCAACGAGGTTGAGCCTAATCAGTGGAAACCCTAGCACTATAAATACAGCATCAACTCCACTTTGATGGACACATTCATACTCAATCACTGACAGTTACAGACATTGATTCACATTGAAGCATATTCAATTACATTCACTGACAGGCAGCCCTAGTCAGTTACTTTCTCATACACAGAGAGACAATCACATAATCATACAGAGTAACATACAGTATTCAGCGATTAAGCAATACTCTCCCAATTCCCTTACTCTCACATTATCATCTTCTCCTACACATACTTATTCTCACGCCGGAGGGTTACCCCAAAGAGGACCCCTCTGTCCCTTTCTGAGGGGTAAGTAACGGCGCTGTTCATTTTGTAGGTGGAAGAACACTGATCCAGAAGAACCATCGGTGAAATAGTATAATCACACCCGAGGAAAGTAGATCTGCTACCAGTGAGTAGATCCACGTTTCTTCATTGGCGCCATCCGTGGGACATCGGCAATCAGATCTCATCAGATCTACATAAAAAAAAAAATCAATCACCAAGGTTTCTGGCGTTCGTAACGTTGATCAAGCTCTGGAGGATATTGAACGTGAGGGTGTTAACGACGGACAGCAGGTTCTGAGGGTTCCGCGTGATTCTACGCGTACCACCAGCAACCGTCCCTTCTTCACAACCCCTCACGGCCAGACTGAAACTCCTCCAGACGATCTCACGTTACAAAATATGGCCGGCGCGAAATTGAAAGGACCAATGGGTCCAGAAGAAGAAACAAATGATCCGAATGAATGGCTCATAAACGAGCAGCGGCGTCTGATGGAAAAGTACAATGAAATGGTCAAACAGAAGAAGCTAGCCGACCAAACACAAAGGCAAGCGTTTGATAAGCAGACTACAAAAAGGCCGCGCGCGCCGGAAGAAGGACATTCTGTTCACACTGCACACACTGAGTTCAGTGATGAAGAAGTGCATAGCATGAGGAAGACGCGGGATACTCATGCAGGAGGCTCACAGCTCCGCGCGCCTGTGAACATGGCGCCTGGAGCCAGAGCCGATCTGGATCTGCACATGCCGTACAGCCCACCAGTCAGAGGGCAAGTGGACGTAACCACACCCTACAGACCAGCCATCTTGGTGAAACACTCAAAGTTCACTGCGCGCATCGCGCAGGCTCCCATCCAACACAAGACCAAGATGCCAAGTGGTTTGGGTAAATATGACGGCACGACAGATCCAGACGATTTCTTGCAAGGTTTTTACAACACGGGAAACCTAGAGAGCTGGACGATGCCAACATGGTGTCATATGTTTGCTCGCTGCCTAACGGGCGCGGCGCGGGTATGGTTCGAGAGCTTGCCGACTGGGCAAATTGATGGGTTCGAGGAACTATTAGAAAAGTTCCAAGCCCACTTCGTACAGCAGCGCAGGCACACGCGCGATCCTGATGACATCATGCACTGCGTACGCAGGAATGATGAAACGATTGAAGATTACATCACTCGGTTCAATCAGGAGTCTCTGGCAATCGGAGGTATAACCGAGCAACTCCTGCGCGTGGCCTTTATACAAGGCGCGCGCAGTGATCAATTACGACGAGCTCTCGTAAGCAAAGATGGCATGCCCACCACGTGGGCCAAGTTAATGGAGGCATCGCGAGTTTTCGCGAGAAATGAAAAACAGATTGCCCAAGATAGGGCAAGAGAAAGAGCGCATCAGGCTGAATCACCGCGCAGCAAAGAGAAGAGGGCCAAACAGAACTCTGTATGGTCCAGGTTGCAGCCAACAAGTTTTTCTTCCGCAGAAAAGCAAGCGCAACCAAGCTCACCCCAGCCCCAAAAAGATGTTCGTAATCGCGGGGAGGGTGACAAGAGGGAGGGCGGCAGAGATCCTAGCAGACCTCTGCCAAGAATATGGACTCCCCTCACTAAAACACCTTCACAGGTGTTAAGTACTGAGAATGTTCAATTCAAGCCCCCCAAGCAACTACACTACAAGGGACCGCAAAACAGTGGCAAATATTGTGAATTTCACAGGTCCCCGGGCCACAACACCGACGCATGCCATCATTTAAAGGATGCGATCGAGAAGGATGTAAAATCAGGCAGGCTGGCTCACTTGGTAAAAAACCAAAGAATAGAAGATGAGCAACCGGAAGGAGCCTCTGCCAGCAAGAAATACAAAAGAATCTGTGTGGCTGAGGGGGGACGACAAGGGCAGACGTCAAAAAAGAGAAGCGCGCAAATCCACAAAGATTGGCGCGAGCAGCAAGTCATCTTCCCAAGAATCAGGGGAGGCCCTTCAATAAGCAGTCCTCTCGTCATCACCACACACATTGCTCATTACGAAGTGTCAAAGGTCCTGGTGGACACTGGAAGCGAATCTGACATTATGTATGAGCAATGTTTCAGAAAGTTAGACCCGGCAGACCAAGCGCGGCTCGAAATTGTGAACGCACCAATCTGTGGTGTTTCAAATGAAATCATCCATCCCCTAGGCCAGATTCAGTTTGAACTAACTATGGGGGATGATGAGCACAAGCGAGCCGAAGTTGTCAACTTCTTGGTCTTGCCCACCACGTCATGCCACAATATGATCCTGGGTAGGGGAACGATTGCCCAATTTAATGCTGTACCGTCGCCAGCGCACGGCGCATTGGGGTTCTCTACACCAACAGGCGTAACATTTGTTTACCGCGATCATTTGTGCGCAGTGACAAGTACGCCGCGGGAAGGGAGAATGAAACTTCCAATGGCGGACAATGCGCCAGAGAAGTGGATTTTAAACCCAAAATTCCCAGAGCAAACGGTCACAATTGGCGCTACCATTTCAGACGAAACGAGATTGAGAATGAAAAGGTTGCTCACAAAATACACGTCGGTTTTCGCGTGGCAACACTCCGATATGACGGGGGTCCCGCGAGACTTGGCGCAACATTCTCTTAACACGTTCAAGTCGGTGGAGCCAATTGCTCAGAAAAAGAGAATCATGGGGGATGAAAAGGCGAAGGCCATGAATGAGCAAGTGGAGGACCTGTTGCGCGCAAACATCATCCGCCCGATTCGATACCAGACGTGGGTAGCCAATCCTGTGATGGTAAAGAAAAGCAACGGGTCATGGAGGATGTGTATTGACTTCAAGGACCTCAACAAAGCATGTCCGAAAGACTGTTACCCCCTCCCAAACATCGACGCAAAGGTGGACTCCGTGGCGCCATTCAAGCTCAAATGTTTCCTGGATGCCTACAAAGGTTATCACCAGATTCAAATGGCACCACAGGACGAAGACAAGACTGCCTTCAGAACCGACAAGGGTGTTTTTTGTTACACAAAAATGCCCTTTGGTTTAAAGAATGCGGGCGCCACCTATCAGAGACTTATGGATTCGGTTTTCAGTGAACAAATCGGAAGAAATCTAGAAGTCTACGTTGATGATTTGGTGATCAAGAGCAGGGAGGAGAGACAAATGCTCAAAGACATCGAGGAAACTCTTCAGCGCCTAACGGAAGTTAACATGAAGCTCAACCCGAGCAAATGTACTTTCGGCGCGGAAGAGGGGAAATTTCTTGGTGTAATGGTCACTAAGGATGGTTTCAAGGTGAACCCTGAAAAGGTGGAAGCCATCCTTGACATGCCTTCACCATCCACCATGAAAGAGGTTCAGAAGCTGAATGGTAGATTGGTGTCAATCAACAGGTTCCTAGCGAACCACGCCAGCAAATCTACTCCATTCGTTAACACTTTGAGGAACTGCTTGAAGAAGAGCCAATTCAAGTGGACGCCTGAGGCTGAGCAAGCTTTCAGTGAGATAAAAGAATGTCTCATAAAGCTGCCCGCGCTCACAGCTCCACTTCCTGGCGAAACCCTTACATTGTACTTGTCAGCTGGAGACCGCGCCATCGGCGCAGTATTATTGGTGGATCGCAAGGGGATCCAAACGCTAATATACTATGTGAGTCGGGTGCTGACAGACCCTGAGACGCGCTATTCCATCATGGAAAAGTTAGTTTTGTCACTAACACACGCGTCGCGCAAGCTTCATAGATACTTCAATGGTCATCCTATTGAAGTTCTGACAGGTTACAACATCCAGCAAGTCTTGCGACGCCCCGCGCTCTCCGGAAGGCTGACAAAGTGGGCGCTGGAATTAGGTGAACACACGATCACCTATAAGCCCCGTCCAGCAATAAAGGGTCAAGTTTTAGCGGATTTTATCACGGAAATCCCAGAGGGAAAGATTGAAGAAGCTCAGCGCGAGGTAGACCCTCCGCGAGCAAATGATGAAGAAGATGTTTGGAGGCTATTCACTGATGGAGCCTCCAACAGCGAAGGGTCCGGCGCAGGCCTCAAACTGGTGGACCCTGATAATCATGAATATACTTATGCTATTAGGTTGGACTTCAAGAGTACCAACAATGAGGCAGAGTATGAAGCCCTGCTGGCTGGTCTGCGCATTGCGCGCAAGTTTGGAGTTAAAAGGCTAGAGGCCCATGTTGATTCTTACTTGGTAGCTGCTCAGGTCAACGGCCTTTATGACGCCAAGGAGAACACAATGCCTCTATATCTAGAGCAGGCAAAAAAGCTCGTTGAGCAGTTTGACTTCTTCAGAATCATACACATCTCGCGCAGCGAAAATAAGTCTGCTGACGCGTTGAGTAAGATGGCTTCAACTAATTTTGATCACTTTGGCAAAGATGTCAGGGTGGAAGTGATGAGCAACCCGTCAGTGCAAACGCAATCTGTCCTTGTAATTCATACAACCCCTTCATCCTGGATAACTCCAATAATGGAATTCCTGAAGGGGGGGAAGTTACCGGACGATCGCGCACAGGCGAGAAAGATAAGACACAAGGCGCAGAACTATGAACTACTTGATGGTACATTGTATCGACGCTCTTACCTTGGGCCGCTCATGAAATGCCTGGATGCTGAAGAAGCAAGCTATGTGATTAGGGAGATTCACGAAGGAATCTGCGGAATACACGCTGGCCCGCGCATGGTGGTTGCCAAGGCAATGAGCTCAGGCTACTATTGGCCAGGCATGTACTTGGATGCGCTAAAAGAAATCCAAAAATGCAAGGCATGTCAGAGCTACGCGCCAAACACCATGCGGCCAAAGAACAACTTGATTCCGGTGACCTCTGCATGGCCTTTCCACAAATGGGCCATTGATATTGTGGGGCCCCTGCCGCAAGCGCAAGGGCGAGTGAAATTTTTGGTAGTGGCGATAGACTATTTCACAAAATGGGTTAAGGCCAAGCCACTAGCAAAAATCACAGCTGAGGCGATGAAGCAATTTATCTGGAGCCACATCATTTGCCGTTTTGGCCTTCCTATGGAAATTGTGAGCGACAATGGCAAACAATTCACTGACAGGAAGATATCCAGCTGGCTCAAAGAATTGCACATCAACCAAATCTTCACTTCGGTCTACCACCCTCAGGGGAATGGCCAAGTGGAGCGCGCGAATCAAAGTTTGTTAAATGGGCTGAAGAAAAGGTTGGAGGGAGAATCCCATTCTTGGGTCGAAGAGTTACCTATTGTCCTGTGGGCGCACAGGACATTAAGCAAAACTAGCAATGGCGAATCCCTGTTCAGCCTAACCTATGGGACAGAGGCTATGATTCCAGCAGAAATTGGATGCCCATCCCATAGGGTACTCATGATGAGCAAGACTGATAACGAGCGCGAAAGAAGATTGGACCTCAACTTGCTTGAAGGGCGCAGAGAAGCGGCTATCATCAATGAGGCCAAATACAAGAAAAAGCTGGAAAAATATTATAATCAGCGCGTTAAAGAGTGCCACTTCAAGAAAAATGATTTTGTCCTTCGAAACAATGAAGCTAGCCGCGCAATACCCCCAGGAAAAATGTCCCCCAATTGGGAAGGACCTTATCAAATCTCAGAAGAATTGGGGAAAGGCGCGTACACTTTAAAAGATTTGAATGGAAAAAAGATACCGCGCGCGTGGAACGCGGCACAGCTTAGAAAATGCTTCATGTAAAAATTCAAATATGTAATCAAGGCTTTTAAGCCATCATGAATGATGATTCGCGCTATCTTTCAATATTTGTTCTATTACCTTTGCATACATGTTTCACACTTCCTTTATTAATTTGGAGCAATATGACAACACTATATTGACTTCAAACCAAAATAAAACGAAGTAAAACATACATGCGCGAGCCTTAGCTCAAACACGTTAACGAGTCTTAACTCTAAAAACGTCAGGGCCTTAGCCCAAAACAAAGAGCCTTAGCTCAAAACACTCACAAACATCCATCTTACATCCCGCGCAGCCTGATCATAAAAATCCTTAAACACAACTAAGGCAAAGTACATGCCATATCATAGTTGTTAAGGTCTCAGGTCGAGGTCGCGCGCGGAATCATAGTGGATATCTGAGTAACACATGCTGACATGTAATGGCTAAAACTCATACTTCCATATAAAAACCGCGCGACAACGACGCGCAAAAAAGGAATTGAGAAAAGATATCGCGCATGTCAGCATAAACAAGATACTGCGAAACCACTTACAAAATAGGACTATGGTTAAGTGAATAATTTCCTTACAACCTTGTTCTTATTTTAACGTGCAAGCATATCTTATATCTATACAAGCAAACATGAAGAGATGAATGGAAATGCGCAAGATGTGAAAAAGGGAAAACAAATTTCATTCCATAGCGTTGAAATTTACAAGTATGATGAGTTACAAATTACAAATAAAAATAAAAACATGAAGGGCTTCTCAAGTCTCCACGTTGACATTAGCCTCTTCATCATCCTCATCATCGCCCTCGGCGTCTGGCGCAGCCTGCTCCTCTTCATCTCCAAACTGACCATAGTCAAGTTCTTCCTCCTCATTGGAGTCTTCTATCACGACGGTGTCAGGAGCAGATTCTTTCGCCGCGCCAGAACCGCTGGCAGGGGCAACATCCCCCGCGCCACCATCATCGCCACCAGCCCCCTCGCATTCATCGAGCAACTTCTTTAGCGCGCCGAGGTCGGGCTGGTCAGCAAGCGCAGCAATCTGCAAATCAATAGAAAAGTATTGAGTACAAAACACTTGGAAAATTAATCAAGTAAAACTCATTAAGGTCAAGGTACCTGCATAAGGATGGGGATGGGAGTATTCATATACTTCTCCCCCACCGCGGCCATGTCCGCGCAGGCCGCGTCGCTCTTGTAAGGGTACTCGGATGGGTTCTTCTTCAACATGCCATATTCATACCCATCCGTAAACCCTTCAGCTCGACCCACCAAGCGCGCGGCAGCATTGCAGTCCATCACAAGGGCCTGAAACTCGGCAGAATATTTCATCGCCAAAGCGCAACGAGTCATGCCCTGTGACACCAGCCATTGGCGATCCTGCGCGAGGCCAGCAACAGACGTCTCGAGGGCAGGAACCTGGGAGTTTAATAACTCAACAGTTTCCTTGGTCTTTTTTAGCTCCTCTTTATCAGACGCTGCTGCAGCCAAAATTTTTTCTTTCTCCGCCTGCGCAGCATCAAGTGCTTCCTGGCTGGACGCTGCCGTCGCCAAGGCCTCATCTCTATCGGCCTGCGCGGCCGCCAACTCCTTCTTCAGGCGCGCAACCTCGCTCTCCAGTGATGATTTCTCAGTGATACTCTGGACGATAGCTTGGTCACGCGCCTCAGCCTGCTGTTCCAAGACACGCACTCTCCGCGCGTACTTGGCAACTTCGGCCTCCGCCACCTGCTGCTTCTCCCGCGCAGCTTGGAGCTCATGCCCGCGCTTAATAAAGGCGGTGTTGGCACTTGCTCGATTTTCGCTGAGCTCGGCCTGGAGTTTCTCAGCTCGCGCGCGAGCATCAGAAAGGTTCCAGGCAGCCACCTTAGCCTCTCGCTGGGCTTCCATAAGAGCATCGCGTACTTTAATATAATCACGACGAAGCTCTTGGGAAGCAGCAAAGAAAGCCGACCCAGCGAAAATATGGTCGTTCAGCAAGTCCGCGCGGGTGCGCTCCTCCTGATACCTCCTTTCAGTAGGAGGCACGGCATGAGCCCAGAAGTCCTCGCATACGCCCATGGATTGGAAGGAACTGTCTTCATTAATATTCCATCTCGGGCGGTAAACGTGGTCACCTTCCTGCAAAACACAAGAAATGTTCTAAGTCATAAAACATACTTATATGGAGGTACGCGCAGCGGAGCAACAAATTAAAACATACCTGCGGGGATGAAGCAGAAAAGTCAGCGCCAGCCCCACCAGAAGTCTGCGCTGCGAACTCTTGTGGCATCGCAGGGCTGGCGCGGTCTCCCAAGGAGTCTTCAGCTTGAGCCCCCTCATCCTCCTCATCTTCTTCAATAGGCCTCTTCTCCTGCGACCTGGAGGGCTCCAAACCAGCCTCGCGGAGAGGGCTGCGCGTAGGAGGAGGCGAGGGAGGTCTCGACGCCGCCAGTTCGGTGCGCAATACGGCTTCCTGCTCCTTTGTAATCCCAATAAGGGGAGAATCAGCACTAGCAGGAGCAGGACCAGAACCAGCGGCGCCGCCAACGGCGCCAAGAGTGTCACCAGCAACTTGTACGCCAGCTACAACTCCTATGAACAAATCAACAAGGAAAATTGGTTTATGACTGGATCCAAAAGAAAAAATTCAGAAGACAAATGTGCAAAACATACCTTGGCGCAATTCGGTTCGCGCGGCGAACATCGCCATAAAGTTCATTCTACCCTTCTCAGAGGGTAGAACGGGGGACTTCGAAGCAGACCCCGGCGCAGCCTCAGCACCTTGTGGCGCCTGCGACTGATCTGCAACCGTCGCCGGTCCTGCAAACATTCAAAGGAGCAAAGGTTTAATAATAATTCAATCAGATGAAGATAAGCAAAGTATACCTGTCGCAGGCGCGGCACTGCTTCTCTCTTCAGCCGCGCGAACGGAGGAGGTGACGCCACCATACCTCAAGTGGACAGGAGGTCTGCCCACTTTCACAGGCAGGGAAGCTAAAGAACCCTTGGTGGTAAACACCTGGGTTTCCTTAGGTCCCTTCGTTTGAGCATGGGGATGGGCGACAGGGGTGTCATCTTTCTTTTGTCTCTTACTGCCCCCTGCACCAGATTTCCCCTTAGCTTTGCGCTTTAGTAGGGGTGCCTCCTCTTCCTCCTCCTCCTCTTCCGCGAGCTCCAGCTCATAGTTTTCGAGCGCATCTGCAAATACAAGCAACAGAACTGTTAATAAATTTTGGTATTCTAAAGGAATAAGCATAAGTGCGAAGGCTTACCAGGTGCGTCGCTATCAAAATTAAATTCCAGATCCACAGGGATGAACATGTCATCGAAGCGATCTGGGAAACCAACCTCCCCAGCGCCAAGCGCGACGGAACCACTCTCCACTTGATCATCATAAGCGGCGTGGATATAATCCTTGGTGACTGCACAAAAAGAAGTCAAGTGATATCAGCAAAAAGAATTATGTTCGCGTAGAAAAAGAAATAAAGCAATAAAATAAACTTACACAACCCGTCGACTTGGATTACGGGCTCAAGCGCGCTGTCAGCCCACAGCTTACTCATGCCGACCCCCACCAGCGCCTCCTCGCGAATGCTCTTGGCAGGGGATGGTTCAGTGGTCAGCTTATTAACCCAGGCGCCAGTTGGGTTCTTGAGGACACCCTCATCCGCAGGCGCAGAAGAGATAGAGCGCATGGTCATACGGATGGGGATCACACCAGCCCTTATGTAAAAGAACCTCTCAGACCAGTCATGAAGGCTCTTGAATGAAACAGTGGAGCACTTCACCTTCTGACTGCGAGGAATAAAAGAGAACCAATTGTCTTGGATCTTGGGATTGTAAAAATACTGAAAGCGCCGAGGAGTGGGCTCCTCGCGCTGGGATTTGCACATGAACTCAAAGTGAGTCACGCGCACGAGTCCAAATGGATGGACTTGGGATATATGAATCCCATAGAACTTCAGCAGTGCACCCACAAACCTTGTTATCGGGAGACGAAGGTTGCAGTGGGTGAAAAAGTGGCTATATAGGGATATATAGCCGGCAGGCGGGTCCGCCGCCGTTTGCCCAGCCCCAGGCAACATGCAGCCAAACAGGGTGGGAAAGCCCTGAGAGGCGATAAGGCTGTCAAGATCAGCCTGCCTCAATTTGCAGGGGATTTCATTCCACCTCCTCACCACCTTGGTCCTCCTTACCTCCTCCGATGAGCCCTCAGCAACCTTCTTCCCCTTGCCTTTCTTCTTCAACGTCGACATCACTACGGATTTCACGCGGCGTTTTCGAGAAACGATTGAGGTGATCGACGGGTTTGAGGAGTCCGAACTATCAGACATACAACTGAAAATCAAACGGAAACTTCTGAGGAACAGATATTTGGGAAGCAGAAAAAAAAAGGATAATCAGAAGACAAAGAAAGAAAAGCTTAGAAGAATAAGCAAGAAGGTGAAGGATAAAAACTCTAAGGGCTGGCTTTTATAGGCCCAGGAGAGAGAAATTTTGATGCTGAACGGACTTCACGCGCCCCCACTCGCAGGTCTTGGCCAATGCGAGCGTCACACGTGTCCCTGACACTGTGTGAGGAGACATGAAAGGAAACTATACGGCTGCTGCCAGAGTTCACGCGCCCCCACTCGCAGGAACGGACCAATGCGAGCGCGACACGTGTCCCTGACAGCATGTGAGGGGACACGAAAGGCAACTGTAGCACCTCGAGCACACGAAATGTCTGACACGTCTCCATCACTGACCCACGTCAGCAACCGTCACGTACACAGACGATCCGTTTTCAACCAAATGGATAGAACTTCGCGCAATGATGGAAACAACCAAAAAAAAAAAAAATGACAAAACCCCTTTAAAAGACCAAATCAGTATGTCTAATATCTATCTTACCGCGCTCGCGCGAGATAAGACACACATTAGACTAGGGGGGCTTGAAGAGGTATGTACCCGCCTCAACACCGAGCAAGGCGGGTCAACCCACAAGATAAACACATTATGAAGGCACAAAGCCAAAACCTATGCGCATGGCGCATACAAAACATGCTCAGGCATCATATGCCCAGGCACACATATGCTCGCGCATCACATATGCGCGCGGCGCATATCACATGCTCGTGCATATCACATCTGCCCAGGCACACATATGCTCGCGCATCACATATGCGCGCGGCGCACTAGCGCGCGGCGCATATCACATGCTCGTGCATATCACATCTGCGCATGAAATATCTGCGCGTGAGAATAAAGAGAAGACCTCGCGCATCCTCAGGATGGGCGCATATCACACATGCACATAATCGACCTCGTCCTTATCCAAATCAGGATTAGGGCAACCTTGATTGTGCACGTCAGACAACCTTCCAGAAGGCATCTTTTTAAGGAGTAAGAATATGCTGATGTTGACAGCTGCCAAATGAAAGGTCGACAACTCAGCATGACACATGTGCTACCACGTGATTACAACCAATGAGAAAGCGCCAGGTGTCCCAGAGGACACGTGGCGCAGTGCGATTGGAGGAGGCCAACGAGGTTGAGCCTAATCAGTGGAAACCCTAGCACTATAAATACAGCATCAACTCCACTTTGATGGACACATTCATACTCAATCACTGACAGTTACAGACATTGATTCACATTGAAGCATATTCAATTACATTCACTGACAGGCAGCCCTAGTCAGTTACTTTCTCATACACAGAGAGACAATCACATAATCATACAGAGTAACATACAGTATTCAGCGATTAAGCAATACTCTCCCAATTCCCTTACTCTCACATTATCATCTTCTCCTACACATACTTATTCTCACGCCGGAGGGTTACCCCAAAGAGGACCCCTCTGTCCCTTTCTGAGGGGTAAGTAACGGCGCTGTTCATTTTGTAGGTGGAAGAACACTGATCCAGAAGAACCATCGGTGAAATAGTATAATCACACACGAGGAAAGTAGATCTGCTACCAGTGAGTAGATCCACGTTTCTTCACTCTTTATTTGGATCGCTCAGCGCCTCACCAATCACCATATTAAATATGGTTTGAGCAACAACTCATTTATTATGATATCTTGAATGTGTAGCAGCCATACGTCTAAATCAAATAGAAAGTCAAAATATCTTATTTTTGGATAAATACTTTGAGAGATTTTGATCAGGAAAAGATAGAATAGAGAAATTATTCAACTTTTGTCTTATCAATTATGATCTCAAACTGTTAAGTACACAACTACCAACTAACAGTTTGTTACAACTATTACAAGTTTACAACAAGAGATCTAACCAATTACAATGTTACAAGATCAGTCCTTTAACGTACTTCTGTTTATTACATTCAAGCCCTTAAACTTCTTACCCGTAACAATACTTTCCCCTTCAAAAGATTCTTGTCCTCAAGAATCCAAATAAGAAATGAGTTCCTCATTAACGGAGCTGCCAACAGTTTCGATCTTGAATAGAATTTGGAAGTGGATGCAATCAGTTTAGCTTGATGAAGTATTATTTGTTTACGGTTTGATTGATTATTACTCACATTATTTTGTTTGCGCAGCTATTATTTATCATTTATTACATATTATTATTAGTGTCAAAAACCGGTGATCATCTCACTCAACATGTATTGTTGACAAATCTCTGTCATTTTTTTACGCATATGCATGTTACTAGTTGATTTGAAACTAAGGTGAATGACACATAGAGAGACCATTAGATATTAAAGCAATGGATATTTTCATTTTATTTGTTTTGGATTATTATTTTTATTTGTGCACATATTTGAAATTTTGGAATAAATAAATTAATTAGATGTTATATTTTATATTGCATGATAGTACCTTGTGAGCTGTGAACCACGATTCGTACCCCGAAATTTCCGTCTTAGATTGGGGTGTCACAGACAGAAAGTACAAAGAAAAGAAAAATGGAACAAAAATGTAATTCCGAAAATACCTCTAAGTGTTCAAACTATTTTAGTTTCAAAAAGTCGATGTGGACAATTATAGGCCACAAATTGGGTTTTCATGGTTTCTAAACTCATTTGGGTTTTCAATTTATATATATATATATATGTATGTATTCGAATCATAGGAGCTAGCAATCGTCGACAATATATATATATAGGCTAAGTATAAAATGAAAACCCACTTGAGTTGTGAAAACTGTAGAAACTCATTCTCAACCTCATGTTTTTAATTAATGTTTAAATCTTGTGGTCCACAATTAAAGTGAATAAAAAATGTAAATATAAATATAACTTTCTCTCTCTCCTGAAAACATATATAAAAATTAGTAAAAAAATGTTAAAAAATAGCAAAATATATATATATATATATATATATAGGCTAAGTATAAAATGAAAACCTACTTGAGTTGTGAAAACTCTAGAAACCCATTCTCAACCACATGTTTTTAATTAATGTTTAAATCGTGTGGTCCACAATTAAAAAGAATAAAAAATGTAAATATAATAAAACTTTTTCTCTCTTCTGAAAACATATATAAAAATTAGTAAAAAAATGTTAAAACATAGCAAAACATTTTATTTTTGATGTTTCGATGTTTTGTATTAAATGTTACAACATATATTACATGTAACAAAAAAAAAACCGATGTTAAATAGTGTTTTCGCGGGTTTTCATAACTCAAATGAGTTTTCATTTTAACCTTACCCTATATATATATATATATATATATATATATATATATGTGTGTGTGTGTGTGTGTGTGTGTGTGTGTGTGTGTGCGCGCGCATATTCAAAGTAAAACAGCAGTGGAGTTTGAAAGTGGGCTTCTGATTGCTAAGAAAAACAAGGTTTAAAGTTTAATACGTGTCTAGACTTGGAAGGAAGACATGCATTCTTTGTTGGCACTGTATGTTTAGAAATATTTGAATCAGAATAAGTTACAGATATCATATGTCTGTATATTAAAGTGTAATCGTATTATGTGCTAGATCATCCGCTAACGACGGGAAGAGAGACATGCATTGTGCATTGCCATTGTATGCATTGACTGGTCACAGATCCACCTTCTCTCACAAACCTGCCCTCCTCGATCAGTCCTCTCGTATGGAGATGCTCATCTGCATATGCAGCACATATCCTATCTCCTCGTCACGTAGACAACTCTCCTCTCTATTCCGCTTCATCCCATGAGCGCATGCGGGTATCCGTTAGATATGGATAAATGGATGTCTTAACATCAGATAAAAGTGTAGAGCAGCGTGCTTATTCAAGTGGTATGGAGAGATGAAACAATCTTGAACTGCTTGATATTTTGTACTATTAAGAAACAAACTGCTTGATTCAAGCACAATTACTCTAGTTAGAAACTTTTGCATTCTCAGTCAGCAAACCAATAAAACAAACAAAAATAACAAAAACGTGGGTAGCCATCAAATTTATGATATGGAATGAACTGGACTAGACTACATCTCCTACAAGTTCCAGAACAAGAAAAGGTCAATGGTGTCATCAAAAGTAATATACGTACTATCATTGGTGAATACGAGATTATCAGTTAAGATGCTGAATTAACAAAATCATATTAAACATTGTGCAACAAATATGCCAAATTCCTATTAAACTTTTTCAAGGGAGCAAATGATAGCATAAACAGATGTGGGAAGAGGGTAAACTTAAAAACTAATTAATCAATCATTTTGTGATTAGCTTGCTAGGTTATTTGTATCGATAATCGTGGAATTTTTTGTAATTATAGGTGGTTTAGAAAAACACTTTGTATTTCTAGGTGGTTTGACAGAACTTTTGTAAAAATAGATAACTCGCATGGGGGCCTGTGAGTTTTAACAATTTCTTTAAACTCGCAGGGGGGGGGGGGGTGCAGCGACTTTTTAAAAAAATCTGATACATCTTCTAATCTCGTAAGGGTGGGTTGCGATATATCAAATTGTCAGAAAGTTGCGATATATCTAATTGTAAGAATCTCTATATATTATTCTCTGCACATACCGTAAGAATTTCTATCAAATTGTAAGTTTTGATTCCTTACATATATTTGATATATCACACCCTTAGATATACCTAATATTCCTTCACATGCTTTGGTAAAATTATTGGTCAAACAAAAAGAATGTGAATGCATGGTTTGGAAGAGCTCACCTACAAATAGATAAACCCAACTTCACATGCAAAAATCTAAATCTTGTCTTGAAGAGATAAACCTAATCTTGCTGTCAAAAATATTTTAAAAAATGAGAAGTTGAAAATGGAATCGTTTAGGCGGGGATAACGAGTCAAGGGAACAGGTATACATGTTTCATATCGGCAGCCTTTATGTCCAGACATATTGTGAGATTAGCCCCTATACTTAATACACATATTATATTGTATATATAAAACATGTCTTGTCATTTATTGAGGGAAACCAGTATGTTTTACAGAATTAGAACTTGCTTGTCACATGCTTTTTGAGATCTTAATACCACCACCTGTATGGAGATTAGGACTTTAGAAAACCCGTTCCGTACATATTTCCTCACTAAATAAATTTCTTACCCGACATTATCCCTTAGGAGCCCGTTTGGACCTTATCCTTTTTCGTTTGCTAAACTGAACATTACACATTGCAGCCTTGGCCTTTATTTTATTTTTACCCGTGTGATGAAATACAGTTCGTTATCGAGTTGTATATATTTTGAGTTGTACTTAGTCAGACGAGTTGTAAAGTTGTAAAGTTTAGAGTTGTAAATATCAGTTATTGATGTTAAAAAAAATGAAAAATCAGCAAAAAGACAAAAAGAAATTATCAGTTTAGTATTTCAGTTGTTATTAGCATTTGAGTATGTAAACAGCAGTTGATTATGTAATCAGTTCGTTTGTATTCGTGAGTCTGTATATTGGTTTGTTTAACTGGGTTTCATCCACCTGAGTCACTAAATAAGCCTAATCTGCACCCAAACCTAAGCCTCAGCAAAACCCTTAGTCTGAGTCTTTATGCAACCGGTGGGTAATGGGTGGAGATAAGACTGACTTGCAAGCATATTAAGTTGTAACTCATATTAGGTATTTTGAGGGCAGAGACATATACTGGCACATCTTTTCCTAGTCCGGATATTAAACCGAGTGGAGTGTTGATAGTGTGAGCGGTATGAACATGTATGCCTTAACCGGAAACAAAGTACACTTGTCTGGGCGATTCTATAGTTTTATTGTAACATTAACTTTATTTGTGGGTTGTCAATCTAGAAAGTGTTAGTCTGGGAAACTGGGTATGACCTTAAACCTTGCTAGTATTAATGGTGATAATTGATATACCTATGATGGAGGTTGATGTTTGCTTTAGAGTTTTGCTTAAGGGCAAGCAAAAGATAAGTGTGGGGATGTGATGTTCGGGTATTTTGTACATATATTAGTGTGTTAATTATGTATTTTTGTTTAGTATATTGTTAGAACTTTGGTACTTCATACGTGCTTTTGTATTTCAGGTCATTGATCGTTAAAGATGCTAAATTGGAGACTTGTACGAGCATGAAATAATATCTCGGGAAGACCGAAGCATAAATTGAAGTCTTAGGAAGTGTTAGAAGGATCCGGGAAGAGTTTGGATGAGAAACCTAAAGCCGATGCTAAAACTGAACAAGATGGGTTCACAAAAAGCGACCAGGAAGTAAAACGAGCATATCCTGGGCTAGAAAATGAGTTACGGAACCCACAATATATGAATTTCGGGTTTCTCAATGAGAGGAATCCAAATATGAGGTTATCTTCTATCGCATAGCGCGATAGAATGGTCATATGGCTATCGCGCTACGCGATGGTCCCTAGAATCATGAAAGTTAGGGTTTTGATTTTATATTTCGTTTTGACGACCCTAGAGGCCATTATTCACTATCCAGACGAATTTTAGAGCAGCAAGGAGGAGAACCATTGATTACAATCATCTCAAGGCCCCGTACATGATCCTATCCATCATAACTGAAGCCCAAGAGATGCCGAGACGCGGCTAGATCCTTCAAGTCATGCCCGGGATGTATAGTTTGTAGTCTTTCAGTTTATTTCTTATGTACTAGAACAACTAATTGTAATTGTTTTGATGTTAATCTATGAGTATTGATGTTTAGTATGTTCGTATAATCAGTCGGTTTAGGTTTATTTTGATTTGAACGATTAGTTTGTCGATTGCTATAACAATTGCTCATATGATTGTTTTAACCTGTTAATTGCAAGAAAGCATACGTTTACCCTTAGTTGAGTCACACTGGCAGGGACTGTTTTATTATGAAACTTAACTAATTCGGGTCGGTAATAATTTTTTATAAAATGAACTAACACTTCATTTTTTGCAAAAATTCTTAAAAGACCTATGTCTTACACACGGTGAGAAGCTTGCTTCTACACGTCTTTGGAGAAGACGAGTTTTCACGAGGGTTTGCGAGCCACTTTTTTTAGTATTGCCTTATCAGCCATATCAGGTGATTTCAGTTTCATAATCTATTTTGTTATTTTAGTTTACATGTTGATAGTGTAATTGTAGATTTTTGTGTTAGAACTATCACATTAGAGCCCGATTTTTAAATTGTTAAACATTCAATTTCAACCTCGTCCCTCAAATGATTATTAATTGTGTTATTATTTTAACATTGAGGACAATGTCAACCTCAAGGGTGGGGATGGGGGAAAATTGAAAATTTTTAGCCCGATAGTACCTCGAAGAGTGATGTGCTTTAAATTATATATAAATAATACAAATATTTCCTACACTTTTAATTGTCTTTGAGCTTATAGTTATATAATATTAGTCTCAAGTGGGTCATATTTGTTTAGAGAGCAATCGAAGAAGAGAATATATTTTGTGGACGACTTGGCTGCTTATTTGGTTCGAACTCATCTATTTTTCCTTCTCTCAGTTCTTGTTATGAACCCACATAATTTTGATTTTTTTATTATTAATATGAGTGGCTAAATTGTTAGAACTACCTAGTTTTAGTTAATTGACGATGTGTTGACGATTGTTTTGGGTTGGCTAACGAACATATAATTATTTTTCTATTATCAAGTTCATATTATTATGATTTTATTCTATGATTGCTATTAAGTTTGTTCATTATTATATTAATTAGACCTCGTGTGATTTTATCTTTACATGAATTAGTTTCGTGTTTTGTTTAGGATTGCATGCTAGACTGATTACTTGGTGTTTTTGGTCGTTTGTGGTAGACATCACTATAGGGTTTGATTGGTTAGAGTTGTTCATCTCAGTAGGTCATCTCCTTTTAGTCGGACCAAGACATTAGGAGTTGGTTTATCTCTTTGGTTTAGTCGATTTAGTTAGCCGTTTCGAGACCTCGATTGGTTTTCTAGCCGTTGATTAGGTTAATTTGTAAGCCGAATTATTT
The DNA here is from genome assembly GCF_021521415.1 of Bidens hawaiensis. Taxonomy (NCBI): domain Eukaryota; kingdom Viridiplantae; phylum Streptophyta; class Magnoliopsida; order Asterales; family Asteraceae; genus Bidens; species Bidens hawaiensis. The sequence continues at coordinate 174,088 of NW_027505282.1, read as the reverse complement.
AATCTTTAATATTGAATTACCCCTTTTTCCCTAGGTTTGTTAGGATTACGAGCCTTAGAGGAATTTGTGATTTTGATACGGACCAAGTAATAAATCATTAGGGTACTTAGAAAATCAACCGTGCTTTACCTATCTTTCTAGACGTTTTTAGGGGTTTTTAGTAAAACTGACCGTGGGGACCTATTTTCCTTTATTATTGTCTTGTTATATTATCTTTAGAACCCGGTTTCTGTGTTCGTTGTCACCCAAGCTTCGTTGATAGTCATTAAGATTCCTTACCTAGGTGGTTCCCCTTCATCATGTTTGAGAGCTCCGTTAGTGCTGTTAGTGTCGTTAAGTTAGTGCCGTTAGTTTCGTTAAGTCAAGTAAGTTAGTTAAATTAGTTTAAATTAATTAAATAAAATAATTAAAAAAAAAGATAATTAATTAAATATTGTTATTAGGCAGTACTTAGTTAGGGTTTAGTATCTAAACCACCTCACGTGTCCTTAAGTTCGATATCCGGACTTCCTTAGCTCTTTGCTACACGCGACCGGTACACTTGCCGATTGTGTGAACTAGGTTAGGTTGTTTGGTTTTAAAGTTTAGTTGCGAATCGCATTCTATTCATATATATATTTTCGCACATCAAATTTTTAGCCCGATAGTACCTCGAAGAGTATTCAGAAACTTAAGTTATTAACTGTCATTTATTGCTATTAATACCAAGTTAGAGGTTTTTGGTCATGGTTAGTTTTTCAGCTTCTCGATAGTTTTCCCGACAAATGTTTTTAAAAATGAGAAGTTGAAAATGGAATCGTTTAGGCGGGGATAATGAGTCAAGGGGACGGGTATACATGTTTCATATCGGCAGCCTTTATGTCCAGACATATTGTGATATTAGCCCCTATACTTAATACACATATTATATAGTAAATATAAAACATGTCTTGTCATTTATTGAGGGAAACCGGTATGTTTTACAGAATTAGAACTTGCTTGTCACATGCTTTTTGAGATCTTAATACCACCACCTGTATGGAGATTAGGACTTTAGAAAACCCGTTCCGTACATATTTCCTCACTAAATAAATTTCTTACCCGACATTATCCCTTAGGAGCCCGTTTGGACCTTATCCTTTTTCGTTTGCTAAACTGAACATTACACATTGCAGCCTTGGCCTTTATTTTATTTTTACCCGTGTGATGAAATACAGTTCGTTATCGAGTTGTATATATTTTGAGTTGTACTTAGTCAGACGAGTTGTAAAGTTGTAAAGTTTAGAGTTGTAAATATCAGTTATTGATGTTAAAAAAAATGAAAAATCAGCAAAAAGACAAAAACAAATTATCAGTTTAGTATTTCAGTTGTTATTAGCATTTGAGTATGTAAACAGCAGTTGATTATGTAATCAGTTCGTTTGTATTCGTGAGTCTATATATTGGTTTGTTTAACTAGGTTTCATCCACCTGAGTCACTAAATAAGCCTAATCTGCACCCAAATCTAAGCCTCAGCAAAACCCTTAGTCCGAGTCTTTATGCAACCGGTGGGTAATGGGTGGAGATAAGACTGACTTGCAAGCATATTAAGTTGTAACTCATATTAGGTATTTTGAGGGCAGAGACATATACTGGCACATCTTTTGTTAGTCTGGATATTAAACCGAGTGGAGTGTTGATAGTGTGAGCGGTATGAACATGTATGCCTTAACCGGAAACAAAGTACACTTGTCTGGGCGATTCTATAGTTTTATTGTAACATTAACTTTATTTGTGGGTTGTTAATCTAGAAAGTGTTAGTCTGGGAAACTAGGTATTGTTTTGGTCAAAAATTGACAACAGTGATTTCGTAACCAAATTAGTAATCGGGACTAGGTTCTTATATAAAATGAAAGTAAAAGTACAAATTGTTTTGGTCTAAAATTGACAACAGTGATTTCGTAACCAAATTAGTAATCGGGAGTAGGTGCTTATATAAAATGAAAGTAAAAGTACTCGAACACAATGATTTGTTATGAGGAAAAAACCCATTATCCTTAGGATAACAAGCAAAAAACATTGGGCGGTGAAAACTATCACCACCAGTTTATTAATAACACAGGTGATTACAATGGTGGAGCTCAAACTTCATCGTGATTACAGAGAATGCGAGTACTAGTAAGTCTCGTGTGTCTAGAGTGTGTGTTTGATCCTTTGTTTTGAGCTCTATTTATAACCAATTACATCTAACAAGAAATCCTATATTTAAGGAAACTCCTAGACTAAATCAATTAGCCTTTAATTCTTCTTATCAACACGTTTCCTTATTGGTCACGTCCTAATAACAGCAAGTGCGAGTTCTCGGGTGATCAAGCAACCGTCTTTGACCTGGTAAACGTGGAAAGTAGCAAAGATCGTGTTAGTTATATAATGTAATTAGGATACATGTTACCTTGGAGGATACCGCATCCTGAATCTGTTCTGAATATAACCTTTGCTGAGGATACTAAAAATCCGTGCCCTAACAATTGTCCCCAAATTTTAACAGTTGTAGATAAGGATTACAGCTGTAAAATTTTTGAATTTTGAATTTCAAATTTCGTGCGGTGGATACTTAATACACGCGTCAGCCGTTTTAACTACTCGCCAAACCCTAGGTAATCCCTATACCTACCCTGATGATTAAAATTATCTCATCTTCATCTTCAGGTAACTTCTTTCTTTCTTCTTTTCCTTATCTTCGTGCAATCATGAGTCCGAAGCTTCATGATTCTGGCATTGAGGATTTTGTTTCCCAAAATCTTCTTGCCAATCCTGTGAACGAGATATGTATATTCAATAATAATGATATTGAGTGTTTACGATCCCGAGGCTACTTCCCTCCGGGAACTGTTTTCCGCTCCTTCGATCCAGCTGTCTTATCTGATCTTGTCTCTAAGACCTGGATTTGTTTTTCGTTTTTGCCATTCAAGATTGACTTTACTTACCCTTTTCCAACCCTTACCAAGGAGTTTTTTTACCCGAATTGGGCTTAGTTTTATCCAAACCATGCCAATGGTTTGGAGGACTTTGTTTGTCTTGGAAAGATTAATCGCCGATCGTGCTTTGGATCTCACCCTTTCTGAGCTTGCCTTCGTCTATGATCTTCGTAGTCACGGATCCTCAAGATACCTTCTCAAAACCAGATCTGGCCGAACCCTATTAGTTTTGAAGAACACCCAAAACAACGACCAATGGAAGAAGCAATTCTTTTTTGTTATGAGAGAATCGTTTCCGAATCCTAAAAACCTCCCACACCTTTGGGTGACTAAAAGTAGGATATGTTGTCTTGAAACTGTATGTTGTTATTCTTGTGACTGACATATTCTTATCTTATCTTATCGCAGCCTTGAAGTTCTTCGAAATCGCTCCTCTTGGCAAAGAAACTGAGAACACGCTAAATTCTTTCTACCTCATAGGCGAAGAAGAAAGAATGTTTCTTTTTCAGTCTGATCTCCAAGAATCATCTCCGTCCGTGAGCTCTGTTATGTTTGGTAGGGATATTGAAATGTTAGTATAAATATTTTAAGGATCAGAGATACTGACCTGTACACTTGTAGGTAAATTTGCTTCAGCCTTTGCTTTGGATGACATTGACAGCATGGTCTCTACTCGTATTACCAAGAAAAAAGAAGTTGCCCCTGCCTCCTTACCAAAACCTGAGAGCAGTCGCGCCAAGGTTTCCAAAAAGAGGAAAACACAGGAAGCATATGATTCTTCTCCGACCTGTAATATAGAGTTTAACAAGGTATACCTTCTGCCAGTATCCTCATATTCTTGAATTAATATATGTTGAGGAAAGTTCATTTTGGACAGGGTTTGGAACAGCTATCCTCCTGCTTTAATGATCTTCATTATGAGCTTCTTGATTCCAACACTCGCATAGCCGAGATGCTGAAGATTGCAACTGTCAAAACCAATCTTCTTGACAAGCAGACCAAGGAAATTGAGAAGTTGAAGCAGGAACTCTCTATGGCCAAGAAGGAACTCGTCCACCAAGAAGCGGATCGTCTGGCACAGATCCAAAAGGTTACTGAAGGTGCGAAGAGGTCTGCGGCTATTTCCATCTTCCAGTCTCGGCTTAAGATGGTCAGGGAGGCAAAAGATGCCGGTGTTGATACCTCTTTCTGAGATGTGGCTGCTTGGGAGAAGATTTTGGTTGAGCTCATTGGTGAGGATACGGAGAATGCTGGTCCCAGTGGCGCGGTGAAGACTGCGGAGGAGGTAGTGGATGAGGCGACCAAGGGAGCGGTGAAGACGGTTGGTGACGATGTGCAAATGGGCGATGATAGCGGAAAAGAAAAGGCTTGAGCCCAATTTTTTCTGTGTCGGTTTGGATGTGGGGTTGTAATGGTTGTTGAACAATTTTCTTTTTTCTGTCTTAAACAATAGTATGCTTAGGATATTAGGATACATGGGTGGAGGGATCTTGACTTTCCAAGACGAAGCCCATGTAATCTTAACTTTTGAACATCTGGCAGTACTTGGGTGGAGGGATCTTGGTTTGTCAAGACGAAACCCGGGTATTGCCTTTCTAGTTTCCTGCACTTTATGATTAGTAATGATATAATCTTTTGGCTTTAAGTATTGTGTTCAATAACTTGTAATTGTTAGTTGGAATATTAGATGTCTTTTAATTTTCTGAAATAACTTATGTCGAGGATAATATATTTTGAAAAGATGGTTCCAAAATATTTTTACCATTTTGAGAATAATGAATCCTGATCAAGAAATGTTTTAATGATTATAAGTTTTTAGAAAACATAAAAAGGATTATCAGGAACTGATAAAAAATACCTTAAGGACAATGTATCCTTACGCCTTGTGTGAGTTATCACAATCAAACCACAAGATTATATTTTTAAGTGTAAATCGAGTGATAAAACTTAATGTAAAGAGTACCTTTGTGGAGATCATTCATAAATAATGGGCTTACATGTGATGTCCCCAATCGTTGATCTTTTTAAGTATCAAGCTTCTGGGATTTTGTTAAGTTAAAAACGATTTAGTAACCTTCTTAGCAATATGACGAAACAAAGTTAGACAATTCTGGCGACAAGGCCCATTAACTGGCGATAAAGCCTTTTTACTGGCGACTAGGCCTTTACTTAAGAGACATGAAAATGTCTAAGCTTGAGATAAAACTGGGGAATGTCCCAAACGTATGGGCATGAATATGCCAAAACTTTAGATAACACGAAAGTGTTATAAACCTTAGATAACATGAAAATGTTATAAACCGTTTGTGTGACACGTCTGCCACTTATCTTAAGGATTCGGTATATAGCCAACAACAGACGGATTGTCAGCTGGTCTGGTTAGCCTGCCTCGAACTATACCCGAATCATCGTACGCTCCAGGCGTCGTTAGAAAGGTGAAGACCTTTAAACCGTTTGTGATATCCAGGATATCTTATTCGTGCGCCCCTGGCGTTCGTTGGAAAGGTGAAGACCTTTAAACCTTGAGGGATATCAGAGATATCATATTCGTTTGGGAGGTGATCAGCCTCTAACTGTTGTCGAGATAACATATTCTTAGGATAACTGCAAAACACTAAGTTCTTGATGAGGGGTGGGTGTTAGCCTGGCTAACACCCCTCCGATTTTTAAGTCAGTAAACTTGATTTAGAAATAATAGAGTTAAAAAATGTAAGAATAGATAAGAAAACATACCTTCCTCTTGAGGATACCAACACACTAGTTAACTGTACTAACAGAAATACGCCTTGAGGTGGATAGCGTTCCAGGCTCTTGGTATAGGAACACTTTCCATAGTGATTAACCTGTAGGCCCCTTTACCTGCTTCTGAATCGATCAGGTAAGGACCTTCCCACTTTGGAACTAGCTTTCCATCTGCTGGGTTAGTGGTATTCTGGAATGCCTTTCTTAATACCATATCTCTTATCTGGAACCTTCGAATCGTGATATTCTTGTTGTAGGACTTGGCTATTCTTTGTTGGTATGTCGTCATCTTGACCTTGGCTAGATCTCTGAGCTCGTCAATAGTATCCAAGTCTTCAGTAAGGCTTTGGTTGTTGGACTCAATATCTTGGATGATGGTTCTTGCTGTGGGGATCACCATCTCTGTAAGGATAACAGCTTCTGCCCCAAACACCAAGGAGAAAGGTGTTTGTCCTGTTGCATTTTTCGAAGTTGTTCTATCGGCCCAAAGAACAAATGATAGTTCTTCAGCCTATTTTCCCTTCTTGGCCAATTTTTTCTTTAGATTGTTGATGATGATCTTGTTGCTGGATTTGGCTTGACCATTAGCTTGAGGATGTACTGGAGTTGAGGTTACCATCTTGATTCCCCAACTTTCACAAAAGTTGGTTGTTCTACTACCGATGAACTGTGACCCATTGTCACAAACAATCTCTGCCCGGGATACCAAACCTTGTCAGGTTGTTGCGTTTGATGAATGAGATCACATCCTTTTCTTTCACCTGGACGAATGCTTCTGCTTTGATCCACTTGGAGAAGTAATTTGTCATGGCCAGCATAAAGATCTTTCCACCATGAGCCTTGGGCAGCTTTCCCACAATATCCATTCCCCATTTCATAAATGGCCATGGGGATACAACACGGTATAATGGTTCAGCTGGTTGGTTCAGCTGGCCACGGGGATACAACACGGTATAATGGTTCACCTTGTCACTTGCAGGTCCATACTTGAGATGCTTGGAATATCAAAAAGCACAAGAAGTTCTCAAGGATATACATGAGGGTGATTGTGGAAACCACCCTGGGGGTAGAACCTTATCATCAAAGATACTAAGGACAGGATACTTCTGGCCAACAATGAAGAAAGATGCAATAGATTTCTCCAAGAAGTGTTCAACTTTATGAAATGGACACGGGGATACAACACGGTATAGTGTTCAACTTTCCTTGACCTCCAATTGCTGAACTTCTTTTTCAACTTCTTCAATTATATCTTGGCTAAAATCAGCCACAAAGTCGGCGAGTGCTTGAGACTTGATGGCTGTCCTTAGTTCATACAAGATATCGTATGCGCTAAGTTTCACAGCCCATTTTGCCATCCTACCGGACATTTCCGGTTTTCTCAAAACAGCTTTAATAGGATAGTTAGTCTTTACATGTATAGCGTGAGTTTCAAATTAATGTCTAAGTTTAGTGGAAGCCATTATAACTGCTAAAATTAATTTTTCAAGATAAGAATACCTGGACTCAGCATCTAGTAGACTTTTACTTACATAATATATCGGATGTTGTTGACCTTCATGATCTTTGACGAGGACAGCACTGGTTACATTCCCAGAAATGGCTAAGTACATGGATAATGGCTCACCATCATCTGGCTTCATTAAGAGTGGTGCTGAAAATAAGTATTCCTTTAGGGATACCAACGCCTTTTCTTGCTTTTCTCCCCATTCGAACTTTTGATTCTTCCTCAGGATATCATAGAAGTCTTTACACTTCTCTGAAGATCTTGAGATAAATCTGTTGAGAGCAGTTATTCTTCCGGTCAACCTTTGGACATCTTTGACATTTCTTGGTGATTTGATATCCAGGATATCCTTGATCTGATCTGGGCTTGCTTTTATCCCTCTTTTGGTGACCATATATCCCAGGAATTTTCTTGCTTTGACCCCAAAGTGACACTTGGCTGGATTCAATTTCATGTTGTATTCATCCAGGATATCAAATGTTGTTGCCAAGTCTCTCAGATGATTCTCGGCCTTCTTTGACTTTACCACCATGTCATCTATGTAGACTTCCATCGTGTCCCCCAGTTGGTCTTTGAACATCATGTTGACTAGCCTCTGGTAAGTTGCACCTGCATTTTTAAGTCCAAAAGGCATTGCAGTATAACAGTTTATAGCTGTGGGAGTCGTGAAGGCCGTGTCTTACTGGTCTGAAGGTTCCATTTGAATTTGCTGAAGTCCTGAGGATGCATCCATGAATGTTAGTAGTTCGTGGCAAGCAGTCGCATCCACCATCGAGTCAATGTGTGGGAGTGGAAATGGATCCTTCGGGCATGCCTTATTTAGTTCCGTGAAGTCCACACACACTCTCCATTTTCCATTTTTCTTCTAGACAACAACTAGATTGGCCAACCATTTAGGATATTGGACTTCTCTTATCATCTTGGTTTTGAGCAGCTTCTGCACCTCTTCTTGTATGATAGTGTTTCTCTCAGGAGCAAACTTCCGTCGCTTTTGATGTACTGGCCTGAAAGATTTGTCTATACCAAGTTTATGAGTGATAATAGATTTAGATATACCTGTCATATCTTCATGTTTCCAGGGGAAGGTAGAAGCTCTTTTCTTTAGAAAGGATATTAATTCCATCTCAATATCCTCAGGAATACTTGTTCCCAAACAATACTTTGACTTAAGTATCCTGAGGATCCAAAGATACTTCCTTTACATCCTGCTCTCTTGCTTGCAGGACCTTCCCTGGTTGTTGCTGTAATTGCTATGCTTGAGTAGGATTTGTAGTCCACTTCATTGATGTAGCATAACATTCCTTGGCATCTTGCTGATCACTTTCAATTTTGATGACTCCCCAGGGACTTGGGAGTTTCACACACTGATGGTAGGTCGAGGGTATCGCCTTCATGCTGTGGATCCAGGGCCTGCCTAAAATCACATTACAACAAGATAAAGAGTCAATAACGTAAAATTTTTGTAGGGAGTTAGTTCCCTCAATATATATTGGAAGTTTGATTTCTCCCAAGGTGTTCTTCATTTTGCCACTGAATCCGACAAGAACTGAGGATTTCGGGATAATCTCTGTTTCTGGGATGTCCATTTTCTTCAAGGCGTCCATCTGGATAATGTTTACAGAGCTTCCTCCATCAACGAGTATCCTGCGCACAAAACAGTTAGCTACACATAAAGTAATTACCAAACCGTCATGGTTGGGATCCACAAGGTCACATCTATCCTCCTCATCGAAGGATATGATTCTTTGAGTCGTCAATGTGGAAGTACGGAGAGGTCTTTCTCCGTTATCCATTTTTGTTTCTCCAGAACGTTTCTTAGCCACTGAATACGAGGTTCCGCAGATGTCAGATCCTCCCAAGATGAAGGATACCACCTTAGCTCCAGGTGGTGGAGAAGGTGCCCTTTCAGGTATCTTGACAGGATCCTGGCTTTTGTTCTTGTTTTATCCAAATAGTTCATTCAGGTGTCCTTTGCTGAGAAGGTATCCTATTTCCTTCCGAAGTGCTATACAATCATCAGTGCGATGGCCAAAGTCTTCATGGCATGCACACCATTTTGACTTGTCTTTGTTTGATCCAGGCTTCTCATTCTTCTTAGGCCATCTGGCCTTGTCACCTAAATCCTGCATGGCACAAATTACACCACCAATATCAAGGTTAAAGCAATATTCGGATATTTTAGGATATTCTTCGTCATCTTCCACAGCATTGATCTTGGGATTATCCTGCTTAGAATAAGGCTTCGGTCTGAAGAACTTTTGTGGAGAGTTGGACTTCCTGTTGGTAGATTCGTATTTCGGGATAACCAATTTTCCATGAGCCTTCTTGTCATCCTCCAGCCGAATGTATCTTAGTGCCCTGTTTCTGACTTCGTCAAGATTCTTGCATGGAGTCATGACGAGGTCGTCATAGAAAGGATAATCCTTCCTAAGCCCCATCTTGAAAGCTTCAACAGCAGCTGCCATGTCGAGGTTGGGGATTTCCAAAGCTTCCCTGCTAAATCTGATTATGTAATCCCTTAGAGATTCATTGTTATGCTGAACAATTCTATATAAATCATCTGTCATTTTCTCAAAAGATCTACTACAAGAAAATTGATTATTAAACAAGTTAAATTAAATAAGCAAAGGAAGTGATAGTATTGGAAGAATACTTAATAACCATTTGAGGGCCGGCCCTGTTAGTGTTGAACCAAACCCTTTACATAGACAGGCTTCTTTAATTTCAGCGGGGATAGGGTTGACCTCCATCCTTTCTCTGTATTGAGCTACGTGTTCCTCAGGATCCGTAGTGCCATCGTATAGTTCCATGTTGGGCGTCTGGAATTTCCTGGGGATCTCCACATCGCATATGGGCCAAGTGAACCTGGAAAGTTTGTGACTGCCCGTTGGGACTTCAGCTATGGGACGGATTATCCCGGGGATACTGGAGATCATGTCCTTTATTTTCTGTAATTCCCTGGCTATATCGGGGGATATCCCCTTGTCCTGCACAGACCCACGGTTAGTGTATAAATTAGAATTAAGTAAACTGTTACCAGGATCTTGGTTAGGTCTCTGGTATCCTGAGCTTGGGTGGTTAATTCCTCCATTGATGGTATCCCCAAGATAAGGAGGTGCCTGCATAGGGATGTTATCTCCAACATGCACTTCTGAGGACATCATAGAGTATCCTGATGAAAATATGCCGGCTGGCATGGTTGAGCGAGGCTGCATGTTGACGGACCCTGGCCTCGTTGGTCCGAGTAACTCCGAGGATACCGAAGGAAAAGCTCCCCAGTATCCTGACTGCTGTTGTGGTGGAATCCTTGCCGATTGTGTCCCCAAGGATCCGGGATTCTGAAGGATAGTAGATCCTATAGAATCAAAATCAAGGACCCTGGGCATGATTGGAGTGGCCTCATGCCCTGGTTTCTTCTTGATTCCTTCAATCTCCTTGAATAGCCTTGAGTTGGTCTTCTCTTGCTGCTCCATGTGCGTTTTGACCTGTTTCATCAAAGCAAAAATATCATTGTTAGAAATAACCGGGTCTATCCGTGTGGAGGACCCCGCGAATAGTGGAATTTCTCCTCTAGGCTGAGTATTTTTCTTCGGCAGTGGTGGAGGTCCTAGGTTGACACTTGTAGCTGGAGTGACCACCGGAGCAAAGACTAAACTGGTTTTTGGTTGTGAGGCCATTGTAAAGAGAATGAAGGTGAATGAAATAAACGAGATTAATGGATTAAAGCACCATTAGCCCCACGGTGGGCGCCAAATTGTTTTGGTCAAAAATTGACAATAGTGATTTCGTAACCAAATTAGTAATCGGGACTATGTGCTTATATAAAATGAAAGTAAAAGTACAAATTGTTTTGGTCAAAAATTGACAATTTCGTAACCAAATTAGTGATCAGGACTAGGTGCTTATATAAAACGAAAGTAAAAGTACTCGAACACAATGATTTGTTACGAGGAAAAAACCCGTTATCCTTATGATAACAAGAAAAAAACCCCAGGCGGTGAAAACTATCACCACCGGTTTATTAATAACAAAGGTGATTACAATGGTGGAGCTCAAACTTGATCGTGATTACAGAGAATGCGAGTACTAGTAAGTCTCGTGTGTCTAGAGTGTGTGTTTGATCCATTGTTTTGAGCTCTATTTATAACCAATTAAGTCTAACAAGAAATCCTATATTTAAGGAAACTCCTAGACTAAATCAATTAGCCGTTAATTCTTCTTATCAGCACATTTCCTTATTGGTCACGTCCTAATAACAGCAAGTGCGAGTTCTCGGGTGATCAAGCAACCGTCTTTGACCTGGTAAACATGGAAAGTAGCAAAGATCGTGCTAGTTATATAATGTAATTAGGATACCTGTTACCTTGGAGGATACCGCATCCTAAATCTGTTCTGAACATAACCTTTGCTGAGGATACTGAAAATCCGTGCCCTAACAGGTATGACCTTAAACCGTGCTAGTATTAATGGTGATAATTGATATACCTATGATGGAGGTTGAGGTTTGCTTTAGAGTTATGCTTGAGGGCAAGCAAAAGATAAGTGTGGGGATGTGATGTTCGGGTATTTTGTACATACATTAGTGTGTTAATTATGTAGTTTTTTTATTTAGTATATTGTTAGAACTTTGGTACTTCATACGTGCTTTTGTATTTCAGGTCATTGATCGTTAAAGATGCTAAATTGGAGACTTGTACAAGCATGAAATGATATCTCGGGAAGACCGGAGCATAAATTGAAGTCATAGGAAGTGTTAGAAGGATCCGGGAAGAGTTTGGATGAGAAACCTAATGCCAATGCTAAAACTGAACAATATGGGTTCACAAAAAGCGACCAGGAAGTAAAACGAGCATATCCTGGGCTAGAAAATGAGTTACGTGACCCATAATATATGAATTTCGGGTTTCTCAATGAGAGGAATCCAAATATGAGGTTATCTTCCCTCGCATAGCGCGATAGAATGGTCATATGGCTATCGCGCTACGCGATTGTCCCTAGAATCGTGAAAGTTAGGGTTTTGATTTTATATTTCGTTTTGACGACCCTAGAGGCCATTATTCACTATCCAGACGATTTTTAGAGCAGCAAGGAGGAGAACCATTGATTACAATCATCTCAAGGCCCTGTACATGATCCTATACATCATAACCGAAGCCCGAGAGATGCCGAGACGCGGCTAAATCCTTCGAGTCATACCCGGGATGTATAGTTTGTAGTCTTTCAGTTTATTTCTCATGTACTAGAACAACTAATTGTAATTGTTTTGATGTTAATCTATGAGTATTGATGTTTAGTATGCTCATATAATCAGTTGGTTTAGGTTTATTTCGATCTGAACGATTAGTTTGTCGATTGCTATAATAATTGCTCAAATGATTGTTTTAACCTGTTAATTGTTGTAAGGCCCCGTTACCGGTAGCCCTACTTTCGTGTTGGATTTACTCATAAACGCAGTTCTAAATATCAGAGTTAATTAAAACATTCGCGGAATATAAAAGCTTTCATAAAACATTTCATAACAAAACACGTCTTGTCTTAAAACATCATTTTGTCTTTCAAAATAAACGAAACATTAAACTTAAACGTCTTGAGTCTTCCGTTGCCAGCCTCTTATTCAGTGCCACGTGTCTCCTCAAGCGAGCTGCCTCATCCTACTCACCTGCGTGCATACTAAAAGTCAGCTACGCTGAGTGAGTTCTAGTTAATCATACACTATACAATACAAATAAACTTATATTCTTTCATTCATACTTTCATACTTTCTTTTGTATTAACTTACTTTCATATCTTACGTTATAAAGAGCATTACGCCCTACATTCCTCGAGTATTATTAGGGCTCGGTACCCTCCTTCCTCGAGTATTATTAGGGCTCGGTACCCTCCTTCCTCGAGTATTATTAGGGCTCGGTACCCTCTTTCCTCGAGTATTATTAGGGCTCGGTACCCTCTTTCCTCGAATATTAGTAGGGTTCGGTTCCCTAGTTCTCGAATATTAGTAGGGTTCGATTCCCTCTTCGTTACCATACAACCATACATCATACCTCGAATATTATTAGGGCCCGGTACCCTCTTCGTAACCATACAACCATCCTTTCCTTCTTTTATTAACTTTATCACATTCATACACATAAGCATACATATCATACTTACCTTATACTTAGCATTACAACCTGACAGTACGTGCAATATCCGAAGACCGTTCACGTACCGTCAAGCCATCATTCATACATATCACATCATTCACATAAGGCATACACTTATCTCTTAGGATAAGCGTATTAACAAACATATCGAGTATGCACACAGCGTCGAAAACATAACACATAATTGGGGCTAGAAACTCACCTGAATCCTGTTACGCTCTCCGTTAATAGTTATTCCCTTCTTGAGCTGTGCACGGCTAACTGTATAATATTTACACGTATCAATTAACTACTACTACTCATGTTGTATTTCTATCTTTATATGACCCACAACGAACGGGGGTCCGGGGGCAGCGCCCCTGGCAGCGGGGTCTAGGGGCGGCAGGCCCTAGCAGGGTCCAAGGGGCAGAGCCCCTGGCTGGGGTCGAGCTGCCAGGTCAGCTTGGAAAAATTTTATTTACATTAACTGTCTTAACACATTTTCCATTAGGTTTTTAATAATTTTCTAATCGAACTTGACTTTAGACGAAGTTAAACCTTAGGCGAACTTAGCTTTAGGCGAAGTTAAACCTTAGGCGAACTTAGCTTTAGGCGAAGTTAAACACTTGTAACTTCACTTTTGTTGTCAACAACATCCAACTAGCATAATTATCTGTTTATCGAAGATTTACTCGATTTCGCTTTAACGTTTCTTCGCTAATTCGTAATCATATTTATAAGAGAATTCGAGTAAAAATCAAGTATAAATTCTAATAATTATATTAATGAGATTGCTTTTGACAATGCAAGTATAAAGTTATAAATAGTTTAAACTTTGAATTATTAAAATCTAAGTTTTCTTATAATGAATTCTAGATTATGTTACCAAACCACACTAACGATAGTGACACTAGCCAACGAGGATATCTTTTTCAATCACGTGTGTTTTTTTGGCATGCTTTCGTCCTATGTGCGTATTATAGTCAAATTACTTTATCGGGGATTAAGGTTTTCATATAGGTTACTTTTATGTAATATATATATTTAATACCGAAAGTAGTGCATTCATATTTCATCATAATCAATTATTATAAAACAAATCCCGTCGCGATAAAGTTGATGACTATTTTAGGAAAAAACAAATCCCGTCGCGATAAAGTTGATGACTATTTTAGGAAAAACAAATTTTAACTTTTTCAATTTTTTTTTTCAACAAGAAGAATTTAAAAATTAAAGGCTTGGAAATATAAAAGAAACAAATAGGTTTAGACAGCATTAAATTTGTTTTGGTTCTTTTGGACGTTTTTCATGTGGACCATATTTAATGGGGGCCTTTCCCACACTAGTTTTGTTTTGAGACTAACTTTTGTTATGAAAATGAAAAGTTAATTTAAAAAACATTTGCATATCCATCTGAAAGACATCACTGGAATTTATTATTTGGTTTGTATAATATATATATATATATTTAATTTTTTTATACATATATTTCAGAAACTTCTAGCCCGCCAAAATGGGCCCCTACACGACGGCCCATCCTTGCTTCAGCAGTCACCACCCAGCCGGGCCCAAGATTTGACGCAACTCAGAATTCAAGTGTAGTTTCAAGTTTCAAGTTTCAATGTAACACAAGTCAAGAAGAGCTTTGAATTGAACATTTGCATGTGTCATATATACAACAATCGTTTGTACTTAAAATGTCACTAAATTGATCCTTAATTTTTTTTAGTAAGTCACATCCTCAAATTTGATATTTTTGTGTTTAATTTGGTTTTATCATATGATTCTTTAATGGTTAGTTGGAAGTTGATTTTGGATTGTACACATTCAAAAGCTTAATTTACAAGCTTTTATTGCATGCTATGTATTTTAATTTTCTTGTTTATAATATAAGTAAAGATATAAAATAGCCCTTATAGTTTACTTTTAATTTTGTTAAACCTTATCATTTATAGATTTGTTTAACTATTATTTTTATTATTGTTGATGTTACTGTTACTATTACTATGATTATATTATTGTTATTATTATATTTTTTATTATTATCATTATTATTAATTCGAACACGCTTTAATATTGTTTTTAGCGTTTCACTTTGTTAACCTTTTCTACAAAAACGTTTTATGATTCGGTCTAAATTTTTTGCAAGTAAACACATCGTAACGCCGTCTGCCTTGTCCAACATTTTTACATCTATTTTTTGGTCAGTCTAACCGTCTGTCGCAAACAATTTTTCTTTTCCTGTAAATTGTTAGTTCATCACTACACTTCGTTTTAATATTAGCTTATTAACGCGTGTACATAGTCCAAAATATTTACTTCTACTTTTAGTTCGGTTATTAGTCCCTATGCAACACTATCCTTTCTTTTCATTTGCGTATTGAGTAGCGCTTAGATTTTCATATAACGTGCACACGTTATAAAAAAAAACTCATCTTATGTTATTATTTTATAATCATTTGCCCGGTTAATAATTTGTCACAATAACAATAATATTAAGAAGCTGGCCGTTTTCACATCTTTAGTTATTCCCTTCTTGAGCTGTGCACGGCTAACTGTATAATATTTACACGTATCAATTAACTACTACTACTCATGTTGTATTTCTATCTTTATATGACCCACAACGAACGGGGGTCCGGGGGCAACGCCCCTGGCAGCGGGGTCTAGGGGCGGCAGGCCCTAGCAGGGTCCAAGGGGCAGAGCCCCTGGCTGGGGTCGAGCTGCCAGGTCAGCTTGGAAAAATTTTATTTACATTAACTGTCTTAACACATTTTCCATTAGGTTTTTAATAATTTTCTAATCGAACTTGACTTTAGGCGAAGTTAAACCTTAGGCGAACTTAGCTTTAGGCGAAGTTAAACCTTAGGCGAACTTAGCTTTAGGCGAAGTTAAACCTTAGGCGAACTTATCTTTAGGCGAAGTTAAACCTTAGGCGAACTTAGCTTTAGGCGAAGTTAAACCTTAAGCGAACTTAACTCAGGCGAAGTTAATTAGTTAGGCGAACTTGCTTGCAAGCGAAGTTAAGCTTGCATGCGAAGTTAAGCTTTGCAGGCGAAGTTATGGTTTTGCAGGCGAAGTTATGGTTTTGCAGGCGAAGTTGCCCAGTTCAGCTACGGGTTTTGTTTTTATCAATCATTTTGGCGATTTTAATACCCTTGTTATGGTTCGACATCACCCACTACGTTCCCTAACCGTTTTCGGTTGTATATATATCCCGTATATACTATAAAGCTTGGACCTTTAAGTAAAAACGTTCAATACTACGTAAATTTTAAAGGTCAAGAACATACCTTTAGCGCTCGTTCGATCTTGGTTAGCTTGTTTATGCACTCTAGATCTCGTGTAATAAGATCTAATACCAACTAACGTTTACTCTCTCTCGGATCTTGCTCGTTTATGGTGTGTGTGTGTTTGGAGTGTGTAGAGATTATGATGGAAATGAAATGAGGGTTTAGGGTTTTAGGTTGGTTTAGGGGATATTTATATCCCTTAAAGCCCATGGACCTAAGGCCCATTCTCATTTAACCCATCTCAATTAATCTAAATCCATGATCCGTTCTTTACTCGATATTAATTAATTAATAACGCGAAATCACTAAACGTAACTTTCTTTATTCAACATTATAAATTTTAGGATGTTACAATTGCAAGAAAACATATATTTGCCCTTAGTTGAGTCACACTGGCAGGGAACGTTTGATAACCAGTGCCGTGTGTTAGTGAGCGTGGATGCCTAAGGTTTGACTGGTTAGTCAGTCTGTAGTTGACACAAGATAGTTTATCTGTTAAGTGCATGAGTTTGCTGTTAGGTTGCTTACTTAGATTCCCGGGTGTGATTTGCTTTGTCTGATTGATTGAATACTTGATTACTTGTCTGATTATTATAAAACTCAAATTCATTTGGTAGTGTGATCAGCACTTTTAATTGAACTACTTCATAATGTTAGGAATCGGTTTCACTTTACACTGACCACATATTCCTCGTGGTTCGACACCCTGCTTACCCGAAACCCGACATAATTAAACCATGGTGATACATGGACATTTCAACAATGATGTTAACGTGTTGGGATGATTGATTCCATGATTCACAGTGTGATTAACGGGTCAAAAGAAGAAGGGGGGGGGGGTAGTGAACTGCCGACGAGAAGAAAGGAGGGAGAGGAAGAAAAGAAAAAATAATTAAAAAAATTGAATATTTTATTTTTTTTATATTTTTATTATTTTTTTAATGAACCGGGTTTCGGTTTTCCAAAAAGAACGAATGTTACATGCTACAAGGACCAAATTTTGAAAAATTTATTAGGTTTTGAGATAAATTGCCAAATTTCGAGTTTTGTGAAAATTCATGAGTTACAAAATAGAATTTTTTTTATTAGCCTTAGCTTGGAGTATTGGTAAAATTAATAATTAAATTAAATAGTAAAACTTAAATGGTGGGTTAAGATGTACATGAAAATAATTATTCATAAAAAAATCAAAAGTTTAAACCAAAAAAATTCATTTGTTATATGAAATACATGTATTTCATATATAAATACATGTAATTTTTATATACATATCTTTTTTGATTTCATGATTTGTTTTGTTAACCGATGAAGTTAACTATGGTAACATTATTTTTCTATTATATTTTATATATTAATCAAATAAAAAATATTTGACTCTTTAGTTTCCTTATCAAATCCTTGTTAGCTAATAACCCTACAATTGTGACGATACATTAGAATTAGGAAATCACATAAACTTCTCCCCATCTCCATAAAACCTAATCGGAGCTTATCAATCTTATTCATCCAAACATCTAGTAGGAAAATGGTTTGAAGGAATGAATGCATGTAAGGATGTATGAATATGAAGCTGCTATGTTAGAATAGCTAAGGTTGTGTTTGTTTTTGCTTAAACATCTGCAGGAGGCTTATATCTACGGGCGCGCAGACATAAGTTTCTGAAGACTGTTTGTTTGTTTTTTAAAATAAGATCTGCAAACTGTTTTTATGGTCTTAAAAAAGAAGCTATTGTTTAACTTCTTCACACAACTTCACACAACTTAACATCCTATCAACACCCAATGTGCAACACCACCACCCATCATGCGCCGCCACCACCACCACTGTCCACCACCACCCACCGTCCGCCATCACCACCACCCACCGTCCGCCACCACCACCGTCCACCACCACCACCCACCATCACCACCATCCACCACCGTCTAGCACCACCACCACCACCCGCCCGTCGGCCACAACCATCGTCCACTACCATCACCCACCGTCCGCCACCACCACCCACCACCACCACCACCCACCACCATCCATCACCACCACCACCCACCTGTCGGCCACAACCGTCATCACTACCACCAACCACCGTCCGCCACCACCACCTACCATCCGCCACCAACACCGATGACCACCCACCACCATCACCGTCCATCACCACCACCACCCACCGTCCGCCACCACCACCACCACCTACCATCCGCCACCAACACCGTCCACCACCCACCACCATCACTGTCCATAACCACCACCATCCACCGCCCCGCCACTACCACCTTCCACCGTCCTCCACCAACTATTTTACTAGTCTACAGACGTTAAATGACTTCTATCTACTAGATATGTATGATAGGTAACTAATTTTCAGCTTATGCAGACGATACCTAGTTTATAAAACAAACGGTATTATATTTTCAGATTGCAGACCTTCAGATCACATCTTCAGTTGCAGACATGAAATCAGATGAAATCAGATTGCGGACAGTTTTTGTCTTCAAAAATAAACAGCACCTAACTGTCACTTTTTTGCTACTTCTTTTTTTGGTAGAATTGTATCTCTTTTTTGAATTGAATGTGTCATGAAACTAGAAGAATTACTATATCATTTTGGTTGAATTGGATGATTTTATGGTGATTATATTTTGTAATTGATATATATATATATATATATGGGATGGTTAACGTACAAATGAAATTAACGTGCTAAACGTGAGAATCAAGTAGAGTAATTATATATACAAGTAGAGTACTTATGTAATTACATCATAGAGTAATTTCGTAATTACTCTACTTGTATATATAATTACTCTACTTGATTCTCAAGTTTAGCATGTTAATTTCATTTATATTTGATCCAAACCCTATATATATATATATATATATATATATATATATATATATTGTCAAAACCTGATGGGTTTTATGTTGGGTGTGCCCGACGGGTATTTTTAATCAATTAACGGGTATGCCCGAAACTCGCGGGTTTACCCGATAGGTAATTACTCGATAAATACCCGGCGGGTCTGGGACGGTTTTTATAGTCGGGTTCAGGTCTGGGAATACCTAGACCCATCCCAGACCTGACCCATTTCCATCCCTAATTATGATGGACCCCCCCCCCCCCCCCGGCCGCCGAATGCGATAAAATAAACAAGTAATCAAGTAAACAATTAGCATTTAATCGTTTAAAACAACAAGTCATGATTTGCTAGTTTAAATGAAATAAATGAATATCGATACGCATAAAGTCCACAAAACAGTTTTAAAAGAGGAAAAATAGGGGAGTGATTACGCACCTTAATGATTGGTGAGTTAACTGATAAAATACGAATAAATAAACGAATCCCGAGCTTTAAGCGAGCTAACTGATCCGACATGAACTGACCTGGGACATTGAGAAAGTAAAATAGAATTATAACTGAGAATAATTCAATTGGAATCAGATTAAACGGATATCCAAAACTTAAGTTATGAGATTTTAAAGATTTAAGCGAGCTGGTACTGTTCAGAATCCGAACTTCGATTCAGAAGTCGGGTTCTGACGAGTACACTCAAAATTTCATGGTGAATAAAAATGTCTTCTGGCCCGAAATCTAGTTTTGACCATAAGATAAAGAAATCGAATAGTCAAATATGTTGACTATTAAGCCCTTAAATGGGTCGGGATCAAATTGACCATCGAAACTCCCTCAATCCCAGAAATTGATTGAGGGCTTTTGTTAAGTGAATGAAAATATAAAAACGTTGAAGACATCTTACCCGAACAATGGATTGAACAAGGGATACTCGAGCTCAAAGTGGTCTTAATCACCAAAGTCAAACTAAGCTTGAAAGAATTTTAACAATCTTTATGAAATTGATAAAGGAGAAGAGGGATTTAGAGATTAGGAGATGGTGGATGATGTTTTCAATAATATTTTAGGCTTTTATGATGTGTTTTGAGTAATTAAAACATCCCAAAATCGTTTATTAGGTAATTGCTCGTTAAGGAAACCGAATAATGAAATTATGACAAAATCGGGTACCTAGGGATTTCGATTATAATAGCTGGAGATTGAATTTGGACATGATATAATATCAGGTTGCCTAGCTTGGGCCTCAAGTTTCGATTTTGGGTCGGTTTACGAAAGATTTGGCATTAAACGAAATTAATAAACAAATTGCTAACTCCACGGTTGATGAACTCCACGGGTCCGCGATTTTTTCAAAAATAGACGTAACGGCCGAATATCATCAAATTCGGGTCGCTCGGGACGATGCTTTTAAGAACGATTTTCGAACAATCGATGGGCATTATGAGTTTTTGATAATGCCGTTTGGTTTAACTAACGCATTGTCGACATTCCAGGAAGCAATGAATGATCTCTTTCGACCGATTTTGAGGCAATTCGTTTTGGTTTTCTTCTATGATATTCTCGTCTATAGTTCTTCATGGGAACTTCACTACCAACACTTAAGATACGTTTTTTGACGCGCTCCACTCGAATCAATTCCACGCTAAATCGAGTAAGTGAATTTTTGGTGCGTTGGAAATACCCTTTTTAGGCAACATTATTTCTATAGTAGGTGTCAAAGCCGAGCCTGAAGAGTTATCCACCATTCACCAGTGGCCGCCACCAACATCTTTTGCTGCCCTACGGGCTTTTCTTAGTCTAACCAAATATTACCGACATTTTGTAAAAGATTACGCAAGGATCGCTTCACCTTTAACGACCCTTGCCTTACCGGATTTTTCTCAACCATTCGATCTTACCAATGATGCTTCCGGAACAGCCATCAGCGTGGTTTTGTCACAACACGAGCATCCGATTTCGTTTTAGCAAAAAGCTATGTTCACGGACGCAATTGCAAACGACTTACAACCGGAAAATTTATGCGATTACAGAAGCGGTAAAAAATGGAGGCAATACTTACTCGGCTGCCGGTTTCAGATAATTACCAATCATCACAGCCTACACCACTTGTTGACTCAAACAATTCATACACCGAATCAGCAAACGTGGCTAGCCAAACTTTTAAGCTTTGATTTTGAGTTGCACTTCAAACCCGGAAAAGAAAGTAAAGTGGCAGATGCTTTAAGTCGGGTACATGATCCTTTTCTTCTTACGCTTTCGGTTCCCATAGCTTCATGGCTCGATGACTTAGGCCATTATTATAAGTCTTATGTTACCGGAAGGCGTTATTTCAAAAAGTCATCACAGAACCAAGTTCCTTTCCCACTTTTATGGTTCGCAAAAATCTCCTCTAAGTTAGCGGGAGGCTCCTTATTCTCGATCTGCCTACTCTCAACCAAACCGTTCTGGAGGAGTTCATGCCTCGACATTAGGTGGATTTGGGCATTAACGCCACTTATAAGCGCATGGCACCCCACTTTTCATGGGTAAATCCTAAAACAAATGTCACTAATTTCATTCATAAATTCCATAGGTGTCAAGCGACAAAATGTACAATGCACAAACCGTATAGGTTATTACAATCTTTTCCCATTCCTTTGAATATTTGGGAAGATGTATCGTTGTACTTTATTACACAGTTGCCACACTCGCAAAGAACGACGACTTTTTGGGTCATCGTGGATCTCTTAAGCAAGCTTTTGGGTCACCTTTTCATGTTTGAAACCTGATCCATATTGTATTTAGAATCTTTATTCAACCAATATATCGATGGATGCTATGTTATATTGTTGGGTTTTATGTTTATTCATGGTAAACCAACTCAATCATGTGTTATAATTAAGTTTATTCGACTATATTCGCTATTTTTGAGTATTTAACAAGTCCAGAGACTGTAACTGCCAAATTTCAAACTTCCTGACACTCAAACATGGGGTCGTGCTTCCCTACCACGCCCCCTGTGGTCACCATTTCAATAAGAAAAAAAATATTGTCTTCACACTTGAAACACGATGCCGTGCTTCCCTTAACACACCCCCATGCCAGCTGTCATAGATAAGACAAAAATGTGGTCCTGATACTTGTAACACGGGGCCGTGTTTCCTTTAACATGTCCCCATTTCTTGCTATCATAGATAAGAAAAAAATATGGTCCTGACACTTGTAGCACGGGGCCATGTTGGTTTAACACGGGGGTGTGTCAGACTAGCTACCAGCTCAGCCTATAAATAGAGGAACTTGTTTCATTGCTTAGATGGGAATTCTACTTAAACACACACGCTTTGCACTTATAATCATTTTGGAGTTGATTAGAAGGATTGGAAAGTCTCTACTCAATTAGG
The DNA here is from genome assembly GCF_021521415.1 of Bidens hawaiensis. Lineage (NCBI taxonomy): Eukaryota > Viridiplantae > Streptophyta > Magnoliopsida > Asterales > Asteraceae > Bidens > Bidens hawaiensis. The sequence goes on along the minus strand of NW_027505282.1, from coordinate 151,261 downwards.
AAGAAGAATTATCGTCTTTATGGTTAGATTATCCTAATTCCATCTTGTTCTTCATCTAAGATTCATAGCTAATTGGGGATTTCTATAAACGATAATCAAATTGATATTTTTGCTATTCATAATAATCAACAACCAAATTTTGTTGGATCTTTAATATGCATTCAATAATCTATCATCTAAAAATCTAAAGTACTTTAAATTCTAGTTTTAATATATAAATGGTTATGAAATTCAGATAATAACTTTGTAGAATTTTCATAAACAAGCATGTATAGTTTTTGCTATTTTGGATTTGTTCTTTAAGATATCACAACAATTATATATATACATATTTTGGTTAATATAATTACTTATGTTCCTAAAACAAATCCATAAACATGCTTTTTCACAAAGTCTTAGGAATCTCTTGACATTTTATTAATTATCGTCTATTAACTTATATTACAAATCGTTAGAGATAACTATTTTGATAAAATATAGTTTCATATTTTTACACACACATATATATATATGCATATATATATATATATATGCATATCTTATTTTTTTTACCTTTGTATAGGTAATTTTATGACATAACTTACTTTTTATATTTTATCATATTTATTTCATTTATACATTTAACCATAAAATAAAATCCCGAAAACGCTCATGAACTTAGAAACGAAAAGTTGTCCGCTGTCGTTCGAATATTCATACTTGTGTTATTAAATGCATTAGGATAAGTTGTTGTGGTTTTTCCTTGTCCTTCATCAAACTCGCATTTAGGATTTATCATTCTCGCTCCCATATCCATGTGAGTAATCATACCCCTTTTTACTTTTAAACACTGTGGGGTGTATCATGTACTATTAAACTATCATGGTTTTGTTATTCTTTCAATCATGCAATTCAATCTATGTTATGTATTTATTCATATTATGTGTGGTGATGCGTAGCGTTGTGTTGTGTTGTGTGGGTATTCAATCATCAAGTGTGAATCATTAACTTAACAAGCCATCAGTAGCGTTGATAGGTCTATCTGGGTGACGCCCGTCCAGATTTGACCGATTATGGAATTTAGACAATCGAAACTGACTTTTAGCATAACATGTTGAATTGCATTTTCAGTCTATTATATATATGCATATCAATCTATGGTTTCTCACCAACTATTCATATAATTGACCGCCTTATTTTATACATGATGCAGGTAACAAGTTTGATATTTACTTTGAAGTTCAAAACGTAGTACCGCTATGGACCTAGGCTAATAAAACAATAATGGTGTTATCTTTATGCTATACCTTGAGACTACTTGTAATGTATGACATGTTTTAAATGTGATGAATGAGTATTATAACTTTAACTAGTGTCATATGCTATGAACTATCACCGTTCACGCTCTAACGTATAATCTGTCGTCGGTTGGAGTGTGACAAAAGAACTCTACAAGTTACATGGATTACCGAAAACTATTGTCTCGTATCGCGACCCTATCTTTTTGAGTCGCTTCTGGAAACAGTTATTTAAATAATTGGGCCCCAAGCTTGTCCATTCGAGTGCGTATAACCCGTAAATGTATGGTCAAACGGAGGTCGTTAATAGATGTTTAGAAACTTACTTATGAGCGTTTGTTCATCAAGACCCTAAGACTTGGTCTCGCTTTCTCTATTTGGCTGAATTTTGGTGTAATACCTCTTTTCATTCTTCTATCCAAATGACTCCCTTTTGTGCGGTCTACGGTCGTGACGCTACGGAAATTCATGAATATGATGAAAGGGCAGCAACCATTGCGTCTATTGATTCGTTCTTAATTGAGCACAAGAAATTACTTGCTAAACTTAAGTTTTCATTAGAGAAAGCACAACAATCTATGGTTAAACAGGCTAATAAACACCGGTTTCTTAAAGAATTTAAGCCGGGCGATTGGGGTTATCTCTGCTTCCAAAAGTATAGGCATATGTCGGTTGATAAACGACTTAATCGCAAGCTTTCTAAACATTTCTTTGGTCCCCTACCAAGTGTGGGAGAAAATAGGTAAAGTTGATTATCGTTTGGCGCTTCCGGCATCCTCAACGATTCATCCGGTTTTTCATGTTTCTCTTTTAAAAGAAAGTTATAATCATGAGGGAGTCGACGACCGCCGCTTGATATGGCTGAGTCTTTTGATGCGTATCTACCAGAGGTTATTCTTAACAAGCGAACATCTGTTGAAGGCCACACAGAGTTTTTAGTTAAATGGTGCAACAAAGATGTATCTGAGGCGACGTGGGAAGACAAGGATGCATTCACCCTAGACTATCCACTTTTTCGGTCCTACCTTTTTGGGAATGAGAGTGATGATACAGGCCAGACAAGCACATAGGGAGCAAAGTCCAAATCGGTCAAGACTTAGGCCAAGACCAACCCGAATTAAACGTGTTCCAAAGAAGATGTTGGATTAAAAAGTAAAATATGAAGACTTCAACCGCAAGCAACCGTTTAGAGATGACTTTTCTTGCAAGCCAAGATAATCTAAATCTGTTTTTAATTCCTTTCCTTATTGTTTTCGTATTGTGTTTTTGTTTTATATAAATTGTAGGTTTAGTTGAGAAATAAAATTCAGAAAATTGTTCCAAAGTTGTTGTTTCCTCTCTCTCTAGTTTTTGGAGTCTAACTCACTTTACAGGTTTCTATCGGAAATGAAATTAATCATTATCATTCTATTGGTTTGTTCGTTAAAAAGACGAATAAATGAAATGCGAATGACAAAAATATCAGAGCCTCAAAATAAAGAAAATTCATCAAAGTACAAAAAAGATAATGGCGTAGCCACCGTGGCGGTGGTGGCGGCTCTAGTAGTGGCGGTAGTGGTAGTAACAAAACAAATCCTAAATAATTTATAACTAATTCCAACTCTAATTCTGTTGAAGTCGTTATAAGGTGTATACAACATAGTCCTTTCACTTTGAACTAGTACAATATTAGGCCCTCTATTTTTAACTAACAATAAAAACCACGACTCGTTTATAGAATACTTGAATGCTATCGTCTGTTAATGGTTCGTGTCTCTTTTTCAGGCACATTCACACTCTGCAGAGGGTATAATAATTTCTGTAGCCATCCCTTGTTGAACTTGTGTTGCTTTAACATTGAAATAAGTAACCTTCTTACCAAATTGAAACTCACAATTTTAAGCTAAATAACAAATATGTAATATATAAAGAACAAAACATGATAGATAGCATAAAACCCACATGGGTACACACTACACATAAACAGTCATAGCTTCAAGAAAAGACTAACTTGAAAGAAAAAAAAAACACTTTTGACTTCTAAAGTCAAACTCAAAATGTTGTTTTTATGAAGTTTTACAGAAATTGAACAAATAGTCCTTCAAAATTTACAATTGAAACGTTTTAACCCTTTCTTGTATAAGATGCTAACATTAATTTGCCAGATACTCAAAACTCATTTGCTCAGTCATTTATTAAACTTTTGCTGCCAGTCATCATCTAAACCCCAATTTGTTGATTTGGTTTTTTGATGTAAAATTCAATTACATAGCGTAAATCTTGTTTAGCGCACACGATTTTGGGGCTGAATTGACCAATATCAATTTTTTTTTTCTTGATATAATCATGCACACCACATGTTTGATAATGTGTCTCAATGAAATGTACTGCGATTGCTTGCTTATGTTTTAGCTTATTTCTTGCTTCAATCAAGCAGTGAACAAACTGCCCAACCTGCATATGTATTTCTATGTTTTAACTTTAGAAAATCACAAGACAATATTTGTTATGAGATCTTACCGGGGATAATCTGAAGCTCTTCCAACCAATCATCCTGCTGCATGATCCAAGTCATGTAAAAGCACACTGATAAAATGTTTTAAAAACCGGTATTTTACTCGTACCGGATTTGGTTTAAAAATGGTATAATCGGTTGAACCGGGAGGTTCAACCGGGATGAATAGTTACCTTGTAATTCAATATAAATACAACTTTAACTCAAAACTACATTAATAAATCCCAAACATGAATCAAGCATCATACATGAACAATGATAAGTCAAATAGAAACTTAATCCATTATAAAAGATGTAAATAGACCAACCTTGGATTTGCATGATACAAAATTTGTTTATTATTGATTCGTCGTTTACTATGATTATTCATTTCAATCTTACCCGCTAGGTTAAAAGTCATTTTTAAAAAATATGGGCCACAAAAAAGTATCAAAAATATCTTGGTTTAAAACCGATTTGCCGGTTTAAACTGGTATTTTTTTAAAAACTGGCGGTACGATGTTCTAGCAAACCACCAAAAATACCGGGCTTTAAATACCGGTTACCTAACCAAAATCCGGTATAACCGGTTCAACCTGCCGGTACGTACCGGTTTATAAAACATTTATAAAGGTAGTCTTGGTGGTTATGATTGATCCACACCATAGATCTGAACAATTACAGAAAATGATACAAATTAAATTGAGAAGAAAAATACATAAAAGAATTGATGATTTCAGTCCTGTATGTCATACATAAGATAGAAGTGCATATTCATGTGGTATATATAAAACATTATGTAATTCAGTACTAGTAAAGCTCAATTCAGCTAAAGACAATGAGTATACCAGAATATCCTCGGTTAAAGAAACAATTTGTAAGATTTGTGTTTAAGCACAACTACTCCGAGTCAACAAGTTTTGCATTCTCAGACAAAGGCAAGGTGGCACTATACATCCCATCGTTGGTGAATACGAGCTTTTAATCAGAGTACCACAAAGATGCTAAATTACCAAAATGATATCAAACGTTGCACAACAAATATGACATTCAAAATCCATAAAGAACCTATTATTGACAAGGGATCAAATAATTGCATACATGAGCAGACTTGAAAATCAATCAATCATGTTTTGATTAGCATTGTTAGGTTATTTGTGCCAATAACCATAGCATAGATCATCATATAATTCAAATCTTGGCATCCTACTACAACCCTAAGCATGCATTCACGTGTGTTCTAATGTATTACTTCATAACGCACAACCTATATTATTCTATAAAAAAATGCTATTCATTTAATCTGATGAACTTTGACCAAAAGAATCATAAATACTAAAGATAGAACAAAGAGGCCAAAGATCCCACCAAAATGTACGCGGATAGATTCCTTACCAGCCGAGCAATTAAGGCACAAACAGAATTATGGGTAATGACATGTTCAACTTTGGAAGCCAAGCCAAGCACGATCAGACTGGTAATCGCGACCATAATGGTCCGAGGGTGTGTTTTAAAAGGAAATCCAGTTTCACCCTGAGATTTGATTGCTGCAAAACTGAGTAAGCCAATAATAACAAACTTAAAAGCAGATCCCGGTTTCATTACACCCTCTTCCCCCAATGTTCCTCTCGGGAAGTAGCGAGTCCACAGATGACACAGTGACTCAATGGATCGTTTTGCTGCTAGCACCACAAACCGGTAAACGTTGGTGATGGATAACGTCTTATTATTGGCTTCTTCCTCATGAGCGATGTTGGGTTCATTCACCGGATTGGCCAACAAGGATCCCAGCATCATTACACTTTCATCCTCCAACGTTACTGGATGGATATGGTCTGTCCACATGCGTTTAAGAGATGCAATTGCCCGTCTTGCTGCTATGAGTGGAGATCTGTAAGCACCAGCTGTCTCGTTATTGGCTTCTGAGGGTACTTCCTCATGGATGATATTCAGTACAACCATCTGATTATCCAAAACAGAACCCGGAGCCATCACAGCTGACCTTTCTGCCCGGAAATAGTTGGTCAGCATTCGCTCAACATACGCAGTTGCCCGTCTTGCTGCTATGAGTAGATACCGGTGAGCATTCGCCGTCTGAATATTATTGGTTTCTGCAGGTACTTCCTCATGGATGATATTCAGTCCGACCACCACCGGATTAGCTAAAACGGACTTTGGCATGATTACCGATCCGTAAGCATTGGCTGTCTGATTATTGGTTTCGGAAGGTAGTTCCTCAACCGGATTAGCGAAAACTGATCCTGGCCGGATATAGCCAGTCAAAATGCGTTTAAGAGACGCAATTGGCCGTGTTGCTGCTATGAGTAGAGATTGGTGAACAATAACATTAGTGTCATTATTGTTTTGGTTCAGTTCGATCGATCTCCAAATTCTCCGAGCCGAACCCATTATTAATATTTAACTTATTTTTTGTTTGGCTTGGCTTTGACTTGAGATGAAGTAGGTATGGATAAAGACGAAGTATTTATGCAGAATCCAAAAAGCGTGTTCCCGTTTAACGTTTAGCAGTAGACACCTTCTGGTAACCTTCCAAATCATTTTCCTGTTATTAAGTGGGGTCGATTCCTGTAGTCGTTTAGATCACAACATATTCTAGACAATATACTTTCACTCTATTTTCAATTGACGAATTTAGCAAGTTTAAATATATACATGTAGCAAATTTTAATTTGTTCACCATGTGCGACTTTTTTTTTTTTTAATTTGCTCATGTCCATTTTACTAAAAACGCAAAGAGTTATGAGTTTAAGCTAATAATATAAAAAAGCATAATACACTTGAGTTATTGTTTAGATAATTAATGATAAGTTTTCAAGTTTTTGAAAACATATAAAATTGAGTGAAATCTACCCTACTATAGTGTTTAGATAACAATAAATTTCAAGTTATTTTTACCGCTTGCTTATAGTACGGTGGGTTATGGCCATTTAAAAGTATCAGTTTTAAAATTTTCACATCCCTTGGTTATTTAATTTTGTTGTGTTCAACATTAAAAAATTTTTACCCTTTTGTCCCACGTGGAAACCCACAAAAATACCCGGTTTATTCTTTTAATTTATCACCTTCCGTTTCTGTGCTTTTAAAATATGCTACACAACCAAAAACTCTCATATGCTCATACTCGGGTTTTGGTTATATAGGACTTCATAAGGGTCCTGCTTTTAATAACCTCAGATGGTAAATGGTTTATGAGGTATGCAGCAGTTAGAATGCATTCCCCACAAAACCTTGTATGCAAGTTGGACTCGGATCTTAAGGCCCGTGCAACCTCCAAAAGACGTCGATGTTTTCATTCCACCGCACCATTTTGTTGCGGTGTATGTGGACACGTTGTCTCCAAGTTGATCCCTTCTTCAGCATAAAAATCAAGTAGATAGTTAAAATGCGAACTTCCCCCATTGTCACATCGGATTCGTTTTATGTTTTTTTTTAATTGAACTTGTACGTTTTATGGAAATCAACAAAGCAAGTGTTGTTCTCGTGTTTATGTTTTAGAAGAAACACTCATAATATGGCTCTACAAAAATCGTCTACTATCGTTAGAAATTAGCTTGCTTGTGACGTAAAGGAAGGTGTGCGATATTTCCCGCTCACGTTGCAATGTAATAAATTGAAGAAACCAGTCTTTTTAGTAGTGCTAATTATGAGAAATAGCAATCTGGAAAATTTAGCGCTAACACAAGAATTACAAAAATCCATCTGGTTTAAATGAGCGTTTTTTCAAAATATCAGCATAAGAAAGTTTGGAATTTGAAGCATGACCCAACCTATTATGCCTTGTATCAACCGTCGTCATCATTGCCTTTCATTGTCTACTGTCGTCCCCATATTGTATAGACCTTTCTTGCAATCACCCACTCTAATCACTGTCCTCAAACTCAAGTCATGCATGACACAAAAGTCAGGAGAAAAGGTAATAAATAATACATTGAAGATCATGTGACAGTTTACTAACGGATAATAGATTGCATATGAATTCGGGGACATAAATGACATCTTTTATTGTTATTCCATCTAATCTAATCTAACTATACTAATAAAAGAAATAATGAGAACGATGTGACAGTTTCACGTTCATTCTTGACCAATATTTTCTTCATATTCTTCTAATCTCTCTTCTCATTCATCCTAGCTATCCAGTGGTCATGGGTCAAAACCATTTTGGTAAATGAGTACTAATTTGCCTTCTAATTGTCTAATCTCTCATCTTATTCATCATAGCAATCCATGGTTCAAAACAATTTTGGCAAATGAGTTATAATTTCCCTTCTAATAATCTCTCATGTTATTCATCATAGCTATCCATAAATCATGGGTCAAAACATTTTTTTTTTACAAAGTGGTTATAATTTCCCTTCTAATTCTCTAATCACTCATCTCATTTAACGTAGTTATCAATGGGTCATGAGTCAAAATAATTTGATAAATGTTGTATATAAAGAGATTTTCTCAAATTTGTAAATTTGAGATTCTAGACTACTTATTGTTTGTATTATAACTTTGTTAATTTATTTCAAATAACGGACCTTGTTTTTTTATTTTTATCATTTGACAAATCCCGTGTAATACCCGGGTTCAAAAGCTGGTTAGGTAATACATATTCTCCTCTACCTTCCACAGCTATGAAATCGTCGTTTGGTATGACGACCGGGGGCTTATAATTTTTCTTTCATTTGTTTTTAAGTAAAAAGTCATTGAAAATTATTTGCTTAGCGGCACACGAGTCGATAACCCACTTATCTTTATGGCTAATATTACATGCCATATATGTTAGCAACCGGTGTGTTTTCTTCCTTGGTAGCGTTTATCTTGTCACCAAAAATGCATTCCCCTTGTTAAGCATTTGTGAATTGTAACTAGAGATCACAAAAGTTTATACTTGTCTTAGAAAAAACATGTAATTATAAGGCACATGCTATACTTATCTTATGAAAAGTGCTAATCCTTTTACTCTTATGGCTAATTAGCCGGAAAAAGTATGAAGATATAGTAGTATTTTTATTCTATTTCATCAAAACTTCTCCAGAAAATATTAAATATCAAGGATTGAACAAAGATGCCAAAGATCCCACCAAAATATATAAAACAATCCTTCCTAACCAAGTAATAATGGCATAAACAGAACACAGACCAGGATGTGCAATAGATACAGCATATTCGGCTGCGGAAGCCAAGCCGTACATGAGAAGACGGGTAATGGCGACTGACGGGTGGATTGTAGCACCACCCTTAAATGTAGTAATTCTAAGTAAAACCTACTAAACTGGCCTATGCACACTGCTTAATTATAATGTTTATAATTATAATAAAGGACTCAAAATATGGTGTACTAAAATGAAACGGGTTAAAACATAATGAATTAGTGATAAGTAGTTTAGGTAATGAATTTAAATTAAACAGCTCCAAATAGGCGCTTGAAGTGAATCTGGTCAAACGGGTCAAAATATAGTCTAACGGGTGAATTCTAGCAGCAGCCTCTTATTGAACAACTGGGATTCCTTCAGGTGAATTCTACCAGCTGCCTCTTAATGAATTTTTATGCATTTCAATATTTGCCAAACAGTTACATGTTTTATTGCATCATATTATTAATAGTATCTTAAAAGTCGTTTTTAAGATGCTAATCAACTGAAACTGATCATTTGAATGTTATTAACAGCCTCCCTACACACATCATTGTGCAATCAACCATCATCTCCATGTTCCAATCAATTAATTGTTATTGAACACCCATTAAACATTATTAACTGTCATGACGAGCCGTTACAACCTGTCTACTATATAATACCTATAACCCAAGTTTCCAGCCATAGGTTCCAACACCACAACCATTGCATCACGAAAGCAGGTATGTTTTCATTCCATCCACTTTTATTTACATATATACTTTTTTTATCCTTTTAACTATGTTACATGTATACTTCTACTACTTCATGCATGTTATCCTCACTTGCTTACTACTTATTTCTACATGTTACTAGCTTACCACTACTGATCAATCTTGCATTCCATAACACCTACGTCAGTTAACTTCAACTCACTGAAGGATCTTTATTAAAATTGTTTTTAATTTCAGATTTTTTCACTCTGCATTTTATAAAACTAATGCTCATCTAAATGAATTATATACAAAACCTCTTGATGTAGATACAAATCTCCATGGAAGGCATGCATAAAAGTGCAAAAACATGTACCAAAGCTAACTACGCACCCGGTCCAACTTCGATTGACAATCTCCACATAGAACTATTGGTGTACGACATATTAGTAAGACTTGAACCTAAGTGTGTTGTCCAATGTAAGACCGTGTGCAAACAATGGAACGAGTTACTGTCATCAAAACAATTTACCGCAACACATTGTCGTTACTTTCAAAGAAGTTATAACCAAAAAATTATAGTTCTTAGACCGTGGCACACCATAGTCTACCCCCTTACTTCACCATACCCAGATCCTATGTCAAACATTGTCGTTCCACTACCAGGCGACGCAAATCCTCATGAAGTAAACATTCTTACAACTCTTAATGGCCTTATATGTTTATGTTCTCGCAATACTAAAAAATTAGTCATCTGGAACCCCTAACAAGCGCATACACAATTCTACCTACCACAACCACTAGAGGCATTTTCAACACACGATCTGACACTGTTGGAATGTACTTACAATATACAAATGAATATACCGTCCTACATGTAATATGCAACTATGAGAAAACAAAATTATACAAGTACTCCACAGAAGTAGGGAAATGGAAAAAAGTTGGAACCTTAAACGAATACCGACTGCGAACAAAGGGCCATCAATGGAAAAACGGAGTATTCAACAATGGAGTTCTGTACTTTGTTGTGGAACCCACATATTTAACGCAACGTGTTTGGTTGTTGGCTTTTGATACTTACACGGAGAAATTGAGTAAAACAACCTTACCAAAGCTTCCAACAAAGCCCTCGGATGTACATTTGCTTGTCATTCACAATGACCTTCACATGTTTGTTACTCACGGTTTCCCGCATTGGACCGTAGATTTATGGAAGATGGCATCTCATACATGGACAAAAGTATGGGTATTCCCACAAATAAGCCCTCTGCTAATAGGGATGACCATAACATACATCACCACAACCGGCAGGTTTATGGTCGTATCAGATGATGGATTTACTAATGAGATAGACACAACTATGAATGGCGACGACTCGTATTATCCTTTGTTGTACTATCAAGGAAAACAAGCCATTATTTATACAGAGACTCTAGCAACCCCATAATGATTTAATTTCCATGCAAACTTTGAGTTTCTACCTTTATCATCCCCGTTATTATTAAAATTTTGCAAACTTACAATTTTGTGTTTTCAAATCATCCTTGTTTTTTTCATTTCTTTTTGGTTTAGATGTTTTACTTGGTTTAGTGATGCATGAAATGGATTTGTTTATCTTACCTAGCACATAATTTACCATTACTTCTCCTAATACATCGCATTCAGATCTTTAATTATATACGACCTACATGAAAATTAAAAAAATATATTCATCACATAATACGAGATATTCATAGTGAACCCACAGCAATGCGCGAGTACTTGATTATCAAAAGGAGGTTGTTTATGTATATAGAGAAGTTCCCACTGATAATGCCACCAACCCTATCTGATCAAGGTGATTCTCACATGAGATAAAAGAGTGCTAGATTTAACTAAGAATAAGATTAGTAGTCAGGATGTAATAAATTATGTTACATAAACAAATCAATTGTGCGCATTTATTGTCACCATACCTGTTTAATTAGTGAAGCCCAACAACACAAATAGAGTTTTTAGTAGTTTTAGTTTTGTGATGTGATATTCAATCCCTTTGCTTTATTTCATATTTAACAGGCTACAATTAACTAAGAATAAGATTAGTAGTTAAGATGTAGAAACTTTTACAAGTTTGGAGGTCTAAATCCAGGTTTCATTTCCCTTCTTCTGAACTATATATGGGATTTTTACTATTGTTCTCCTTACTAGCTTTTCATATAGTTGGAACGAGCCAATCATTACACCTCCACTCGGCTAAATTGCACAACGCAAAAACATATCTTTATGATAACATGTTATTATTACTTCTCAAATGCATTTTTTGTCCAGTTATGCTACACACTAAATCATATACAGTCGACGTAGGGGGGGCCACTAATGGATGGAATTAGCGTGTTACACACAAGCATACGCACTATACAATTAAACTACTATATCTATTTTAAGATGGGCATAATACATTGGCTTGGCTGATAGTACACAACCAAAGTTAACTTGCCACACCGAATCCAACTAACCCAAATTTAAACTAACATCCGTTGCCACGCCTAATCCAACTAAACTCCTTTATAACATGATATAGTTATGCCTTGTTCATAGTTAACTACTTATATCCAATTCTAATCATAATAACTCTGTTTCTTATTCAACTATATAAATCATTTGTTCACTTACACCAGTCATGCCCTCGCCACAGACCTAAACAGTTACTGACTAAATTCTCTATGCCTCACCAACGCACCGCAAACCGACCTCATACCGAACACATCCCCATTGCTTCCCAGCTGCAACGCGCGGGCACTCCTAATAGTATATATATATATATACATATTATATATATATACTATAATTATGAGCAAATTTATAAAGTCATTTAATCAACGAGAAGTCTCAATATTAATGTTGGATATTAATAAAATAATTGTTGATGTAATAAATAAATATACTCTTATAATACATACATACATATATATATATATACACGAAAACTTGTATCGAAACTAGCCAACACAGAACGTTTAACTTTTATGACATCGGTATAAATAAAATATTGTTTATTTGATATTTAATATTAATTATAATACTTTACACATCATTCAAAAATTAAATAACAACAATATAAAAAAATAAATACCAAAACTACGGACTGGCCGGACTCGAACCCGCGACCTCAGTGGCATACTGGATTGAACACACACACACACCAGCCATGTGTGCTGGTGTGTCAGTTTTTTAAGATTTAGAAATGGTTTATTATATACAGAACATGAAAACTCCCAAATTGATCATAAACCCTAGAAGACATAATTGATCAATCCGTTTGATGTTTATTAGATTAAAGTTAGGGTTAATGTATAACGAGGTTAGACGAACTAAATCCGTGCTTCAATTACCTCGAACGATGACGAATCAAGGGAGAACGACCACCTTGTATTTCCGCGGCTAGGATGGGATTGAACAGCGGTTTACAACCAAAAGCAATGCAATTAAATTCAGGGTTTTTGTTCGTCGAGTTACAAGGAAGGTGCTGATGCGAGGAATCGCATTATAATCAATCTAAGTTATATAATTGATTTTAAGTTATGACGGTTTATAGAATAAATCAATCCGCGCTATAGTTGATCTTGTTTCTTAATTAGTTATGTCGGTTCGGCCGCAAATGGTAAGGATAATCACTAGCATGATTTAAGTCAAGATTACAACGAAAATTGTGGTTCAAGCAATATAAACGAGTCCACGGGTTTGGTTATACGGGTCTTGGATCATGGGTTAACGAATCTGGTTAATGGGTTATAAGGTTTTTATACAGAAATTGCAATATAGTCCTTATAGGTTGGAGATGGGAACAATAAGGGGTTAAAGTTTATGTTTGGGCTAAAAATGTATATCTTTCAAAGTTAAATATATATATATATATATATATATATATATATATATATATATATATATATATATATATATATATATATATATATTAAATAAATATAATAATCAAATATAAATCCTATAATATTTTCTCGATAAACGCAAAACTTTTTAGTGATAAATTTCATGAAATTAAAACGGGTCGGGTTAAAAGATATAAATTTGTTCGTTGGAAAACCCGAGTTGTTACACTTTTATTTAGGGCTTACACGTTAGGATATTTACACGCTTAACCAAGATCTTAATCTTTCAACCCACCAAATTCAAGGTGAGTTTACATACCCCTTTTTCATATTTTATATATTTTCGGGGTCGCATGTATACTTTATGTACTATTCGAGTTTTATTATAACATCTGTTCAAAACACAATTCAATTTATATTTATGTGTGATTATTTCATGCTCTATGATTATGCTCTATGTGCTTTAGTGTTTACTTTATTGTTGGACGGTTTGGCCTCATCCTTATCTATCCTTGTCTAGTATGATTATAAATTTACCCAAGTACGTTGATTTTCTATCAATAGGAGTGGGTCCACATTTATTTAATTGTTTACATTTCTTAAGAATTGTAATGCTTATCATTAACATATGAATTGCGATTTTATCTATATATATCTAAACTTAAACTTACGTATTCTCACTTATATTCGTGTTGACAAACTATATTTTTATAAAGATTGAAGATAGTTAGTTTGGCTTTAGGATATCTGTTCAAAATATAAAGGTATGATGTATTTGATTCCTTTAATTATTGTAATTGTGTGCTTGTTCTAGTGTTAACGAATTAAATAATTATTGTCTCTTTAATTAGTGTCTTTTAAACTACTGTCCAATCAATACGTTATTCCCCGGCATGTTCTGCCGCTTTGGTTGGGGTGTGACTAAAATGGTTCACAAAAATAAGAAGTGTGAAAAGCCATAATTGATTTACATATGTCAACTGGGGACCAAAGTGGGAAGGAGATAAAAGTAATAGCGCATTGTTTCTGTCTTCACATTCATTACACATGTCAATTCCCGCTATCATTTTAAAACCTTATAACGTTTTCATATGAATTTTTTTTCTTAAAAATATGTCACCATAAAAATGTCTTTTTGGAAAGATAATTTGTGACCCTCTAATTATTATCAATTATTGTTAGTTGTAAAGCCCCGATCCCGGTGCCCTACATTGGGTATTGGATTTACTCATAAACACAGTTCTAAATATCAGGGTGAATGAAAACTTTCGTGGAAATATAAAGCATTAACCATTTTTACAAATCATTCAATTCTTCTCCTTAAACATCACAAATTGTCTTAACATAAAACATAACCATAAAAGCATAACATCCTTCTTTCTTCATATGCCAACCACTTTAGTTCACTGTCATGTGTCCTGCCTCAAGTCAACTGCCTCATTCTACTAACCTGCGTGCATATTAAAAGTCAGTTACATTGAGTGGGTTATAGTTTGATAAGTCGCGGGCTATATTTGTCACACCCCAACCTAAGGCGGAAATGCCGGGGCGTGATCCGATTGCTCACAGCTCGAAAATACTATCATAATATAAATGACAATATCTAATTAATTATTTTATTCAAAGAATACACACATTATCCAAATACAACAAACAATTTAAATGTATAAATATTATCTCAAATCATGATTATCTTGATTATATCTTAAGGCCTTGTCTACGTGTCCAACTTCAATCTGCAATACAAACAACCTGAATATGCGTAGAAAATGGAGTTTGTCAACAACACATGTTGAGTGAGATGATCACCAATTTTGACACAACAAATAATATATATCTATATATATATATATATCTGATAGATAATTGATAAATGATAAGTGATAAATGCGCAAACCAACCATGTGATAGTAATCAATCAAATCATAACAAACATGTATATAACCAAATCGCAACCAAAGACTTGATAGTGTGCCAATGAATCGTTGCCAAGCGAATCGGGCATTGATTACACTGACTGAGATTGTCGGCTTACCTTCGCCAAGTGAATCGGGCTCCGGTTACTAAGACGGTCGTATGATCATACTAATGAGAATCCACGACTTGATAGAATCTAAACACACTTAAATAAGTAGCAATTAACAAATAGCATTTAATTGATACAACACATAGTGATCATGTTTGCGATTGTTTGATATATATATATATATATATGATAGAAAATATGAATAAGTATGCATATGTCCTCAAAACGTTTGAAAACAGTGTATAAAAAGGGAAATGATCAAACTCACCTTAGATTAATGACAAGCGATTAATAAATGCGATTAACGAGCTATGAATAAGCGAGTCGTCCACTACATGTCAAATGTTATGAATAGTTCAGAATTTGAGATTTTAGGATATGATAATATAAGTAAAACCGAACTTTTTGCCGCTGGAATCAATCTAAACGGACGTTTAGAACTCAAGTTAATTTTGTTTTAAGATTTAAGCGAGCTGGTACTAACCAGAATCCGAACAGAGATTCGGAAGTCGGGTTTTGGTCATTAGCCTTAAAATTTCTTTACGAGAATAAAAGTCTTCTGGACCGAACATTGAATCCGAACAGAAGTATGAGAAAATGTTAAGTCAAACTAGTTGACTATTTTGCCCTCTAACGAGTTTTAAATGAATTGACCAGTCAAACACCCTTCAACCACTGAAATTGATTGAAGGTTATTGACTAGGGAATATATATGAATGATTCTATATTTACAACTTACCCAGAAAGTGAAAGGATCAACAGAAACGATGAGTCAAAAGTCAGTGCATAAACAAAGTCAACTGAATAAGCGTGTTTCTTCAACAATAATGCAAAAACCGAAGCGTATTAAGAGAGACAGAAGGTAGGAAGGATGGAGGAGCTTCTCTAGGGTCCATGTAAAGTTTTGTAGTAGGAAATTATGATGTGTTTATGTAGAGATTACAAAAACAAACCATATTTAGTATATTTACTTGTTTAGGAAACCGAATAAGAGTTTAATGATCAAATCGATGAAATAAGTTGTAGATTTCGTGCATGATCAGTAATTTATGAATATGGACTTGTATTTAAGTTATAATCCTTTTCTTGGACCTTAATTTACTCGATTTATGCCAAAATAAGCGATTTGGATACTAAAAACAAATTAGGAAACAAAATAAGCTATTTAATGAGAAAATCTAGTACAATAACTAACAAAATTTGGCTTGGACACCAATAAAACGAAATTGGACCAGCTATAACATTTCTTGGAGTTTAAGTTTCGTTAATTTAATCAAAAATAGGAAAGAATTGGCAAAACTAGTCCATGTAGTTCCCGAAAATGCGATTTTTAGCCCTTTTAAGCGATTTTAAAAGTTTCTAAGGGCTATTTGGCATGATTAAAAGTTATGGAATTATCAAATAAGTTAAACCAAGTTAAATACCAATAAATACAATTTTTAAATAGTTCTAAAGAACCAAATTACGTTCCCGAATCGGTTGAAACAAATACAAAATATCCGAGATGTTACAGTCTCCCCTACTTTAGGGAATTACGTCCCGAAATTAAGGAAAACCAAATCATCGTCGTTTTGATAATAATTAAATTTTTAGGAAAAATATCAAAACATAGAATTTCTAATAACCGAAGTAACGCTTTGAATGACAATCTGATAAGGGCACTTATATATAGGATGTATCAGCGGCGTATCCCCCATGTCCTTATCATCTCAACATTCGTACCGTTACCCAAGCTATCTTATGTTCTAAATCATGACACACAGTTGTATGCGTTATGATTTCCATGCGAGGACTTGGATAATTATGTTCCGGACCATAATTACTTTTATCATCGAATGGTTCGCATAACTTGTTTCATCATGTGGGTTATAAAACATTTAAAACCATCATTTTGAAAGAAACAAACGTTTTGATAATTTTAAATATAACTTAAGAGATACCTAAATGTTCGAGTTGGATTATTAAAACCGTGAAATTTCTAAAACATCTTTTACAGCAAAGTTATGAATTTCGGAGATTAAAATGGATTTCTTGAAACAGATATTTGAAATGAATTATGATGATCGAGAATAAGCTAAGAGTGGAATATGAAGTTAACCGTGATAGATAAGTGAACTTGATTCATGAGATAATATGCGCAAAAGTTAAATTTATAACAATTCTTAAGATAGTTAATAACATGTGGAATCTTTAAATATCATATTCATTAGAATGAAATTCTTAAGATCGAGAGTATAAGTTTAAACGAAGATTTTGGTGAGTCGAGTTTGATTAGTTCGAGAACTTATGGGATTTAAAGAGAAGTTAATATAACGTTATAGTTTTTCAAGTGGTAATTTTGAGATTAGATTAATTCGATTAAGATATTCTAAAATATTATAATAGTTAGTAATTAATAATTTAAATATTATTGATAATGCAAAAATATACATATTTGAATTAAATTGTAAATAGATTAAACTGAGAAGCGGATATTCCCGAATCACCGATATAATCCTATTCTAATTAAATCTTTAAAATTAGATAAAATATAAAGTAGGTAATTGAAGATATTATATTAGATTAAATTGTGAATTCGTGAATTCTTTCTTTTGCACAAAATCTTTATAAATAGTAGGAAATAAGTAAATTAAATTATCGATGATTTATTATGAAAAATTTAAATAAATAATGAATATCAAATTAATAGTGGAGATGAGAATGAGATATGAAATATTATAATAAAATAATCACGAGGCTAGAAATGCATGAAACACCATGACTATTCTAACACTACGAATTTATCATTAAGATGTTTTAAAATTTTCAAAATGTATCAGAAGTCAAAGTAGGAAGTTGAAATATTTACGAACCAATGTTAAGTTTCAAATAACGAACTTAAGCAATAAATAAAGTGAGTGCTGAGTTTTAATGAAGATTTATCAAAAGGTCAATTTTAATGGTAAAAATTTAATTAATGGAAGATTTAATTTAATAATGAAAATTAAATTTTGAAAGTGTCATTTTAGTACCTGTGGTTTGTCCTATTACGCAACTTTAGTACCGCTTTTGAATTTATTGCAAATGGCTACCTCACTTTTCTAAAACTTGCAATTTTAGTACTTTTTTCTAACACTGTCTATTTTGTCCGTTAAGTCAGGAACAAATTAGTAATTTTGATTATCTTATTTATTTTCTCTTTTGAGCTAAGTGCCATTTTCATACATGTGGTTTGTTAATCTACGCAACTTTAGTACTTTTTTTTTTAATTTATTGCAACTGGATACTTTGATTAGTTGTGGATATATAGGCAAACCAAAAGAGACATCACATGTTACAATTAAAAGATCATCTCTAACCCTAATGAGCAGATCACCCCCCTCATTGATTCTTCAAACCCCAACCATTGTTTAATGAATTATGATATGGTGTTTTGCCCATGTGATTCGCCAACCGTCGTTCATCTACAAAATCAATTGATTTTATACTAAGAGGTGCGAAAGCGTGTGATTGTTATTTGGCTTGATCCTGCGATGTTTTAAAGAGCTACTATTAACATGCCTGAACTTTTGGAAAAAAAAATTAATGCACATAAAGGAAATGCAAGAAAAATGTCTAAGATGAACTCGGATCTTGAGATACTAAAAGTAAATTAGCAATCAAGAACAAAATTTTAAAAGATATGTTATACATTTCATGATTATTTTTCATCTTCTATCATATATTTTAGTTACCTTTTAATTGTAATATGTAATATGTAAATGTCTCTTTTAGTTTGTTTATTTATTCAAAACTAATCAAAGTATCCAGTTGCAATAAATTCAAAAAAAAAGTACTAAAGTTGCATAGATGAACAAATCACATATATAAAAATGGCACTTAGCTCAAAAGAGAAAATAAATAAAATAATCGAAATTACTAATTTGCCCATGACTTAACGGAAAAATAGACGGGGTTAGAAAAAAGTACTAAAAATGCAAGTTTTAGAAAAGTGAGGTAGTCATTTGCAATAAATTCAAAAACGATACTAGAGTTGCGTAATAGGACAAACCACAGGCACTAAAATGATACTTAACTCTAATAATATAATGAACGTAATATTCTTTTTCTCAAATTAAGTGAATGCCATACGTCAATTCCGAACAAAAAACAATGAACGTAATACACAATGACTAAAACACAATGATGAATCGAAAGACACAATGACAAAAAACAATTGATGACCAAAAAGACATAATCTCGTAATTTTTGTTTTAATTTTTTATTTTTAACATGAATACTAAATGAAAAACACAATGACCAAAACCTATAACACAATGCATAGAAAACTCAATTGAAAAACACGATGACCAACCAATAACACAATGTATAAAAGCCCACTATTTTTTTTTTAATTTGTATGTAACAATATGATACTTATATTAAAATAAAAATAACCACTACTAGAAGATAAGGCAATTGCTACCAAAATTTGCAACCGAAAAAACGGTAGCAAATTTAGCAACCGATTTAGCATATTTGCTACCGAAATTTAATTTTTGCAACCGATGACTAAGCGGTCGGAGTTTTTGTGACCTCGATGGCTAGGCGGTCGGAGTTTTTGCAACCGGTGGCTAGGCGGTCGGAGTTTTTGCAACCGATGACTAAGCGGTCAGAGTTTTTTTGCAACCAATGGCTAGACGGTCGGAGTTTTTGCAACCAGTGGCTAGGCGGTCGGAGTTTTTTGCAACCGATAGCTAGGCAGTCGGTGTTTTTGCAACCGGCGGTCGGAGTTTTTGCAACCGGTGGCTAAGCGGTCGGAGATTTTGCAACCGATACTATTTGGTCGGAGTTTTTAACCTTTTATTTAAAAAAAAAAATTAATAAAATTTTTTACAACCTGTGGCTAGGCCTGTGCTCGGCTTGTTTTGAATTATGAGAGCTCGACTCTTGATATGTTTTTTCAAGCTTTTGGCTCGGGCTTGACTCGTTTTTATTTATTAATTTTATGGTATAAACCTTTGACGAGCCTATGTTCGGCTTGAACTCGTGTGTGCAATACCTTAAACGAGTTATTCGAGACAGTTTTTTAAGAAACAAGTTCGGGATTCATACACCAAGCTTGGTTAGGCTCATGGAGTAAGTGCAGTAATATGCGTATGTTGAACGTATCATTAAGGTGTGCTTAACATGTACTTGGAGGGCTATTTTTCATAGGCAAAACGTATTACAAAACCAGTGTTAGACGTAGACGCGCAGCTGTGATGTTAGATGAGACGAGGAACCGGTGTAATCTTAAAACACGCCATTGTAAACAAGGTAGATGCACCGTTCTAATGTAAGGCACAACTTCAAAAAAATTGTTTTGTCTTTGTAAAAATTATAACAAATTTAAATTTTATAAACTTTAGTTACTGTATGTATTACATGATAATATTTTATATAATTATGATAAAAAGTAATTAATTAATAGAAAAATGCATATGTATAAATTCAAATTTCTATAAAATTTAGTTACTGTATGTATCTTTTAAAACTATTTTTTAGAAGGACTCCACTTAAAATATACAAAATTGACTTCACATAAACTATTTTAAGATTACAGAACTATTTCTCAGATCCAAAACCATCTTCAACCTTACGGATTTTGAACGATTACAGAACTACTGCCAAACTGCCGTTAGCCACCGTAACCGCCGAACTACCGTTAGCCACCGTAACCGCCAAACTGCCACCGTAAGACTCGTCGGCTATCTGACATCACTCATCAGTTAATTCGTCTGGTTCATTTTCTCATCACTCACTCTCACGGATTTTGAACGATTAGGTTATTGTTAGATTTCAAATTAGTTATTTATATTGATTTCTAATTAGTTATTTGTATTGATTGATTTGTAATGTGAACTAGATTTGAATTGAGTCAATTGGATCTGAACTGGATTTGAATTGTGGTCCATTTGTTGTTTACTGTGATTTTATCTCTGAATCACAATCTCTCACTATTGTTAGTATTAACGATTAGGTTTATTAACAAGTTTTTTGTTGAACGATTGTTAGTGTTAACGATTTTTAGTTCATTGAATCTAGGTTTTGGTAATTTGACATGGTTAGCAGCTTTTTCTGAAGTTATTCAGCCGAATGAACCATTTAAGTGATCTAATCCTTTATATTCTTAATATTCTCTGCTGCAATCAGCCTAGTTGCATAGATTTTATGTGAGGATCTTCTTGAATGCATGTTGGACGTATTATAAGCTACATTAACTAATGATGGTGAGGTTCAAATCCTTTGTTCTTTAGGAGGAGATGACTTAGTCTTGGAAGTTCAAAAGCTTATCCAAAGCTTCTGAGTTAGACATTTTTTTTAAGACTGAAGCCTAGCAAAGTTTTCTTAGGAAAAAAAACATTCTTTAATTTTTTATCAGTTGTAGCACATTTACTTGATATGGTTGTTGATTGACCTAAATTATCACTTGTGGCATATTTACTTGACATGAATGAAATATCTATAATTTTGTTTTTGTTGTAGTTATCATGGAGCGTACTATGGTTTGAGGTAGTGTTCAATCTGGTGGTCGAGGTGCTGGGCGGTCTGGTGGTCGATTCCGTTTGTTGAGTTAATTAGATAGTTAGTTACTTCTGTTTCGATTCCATTTGTTGAGTTAATTAATTAGTGAGTTACTTATATTTGCTTGCAGGTATGTGATACAAAACTCTAATTGTGAATGGAGAGACATTCCATCATTGCCTACAGCAGCTTACTCGTTGCTTTCATCCAATGAAATTAATGCATTTTTTTAGGCTTATGCATTCTGTAACTGATTATTGAAACGCTCGAGGCCTGCTTCATCGAGCTCATGGCTCTGCTAGCTGGGCTCAAGGTACTTCAGTTCTTCTATTTGGTTTTGACTAGGTCAACTGGGTTTAAGATTCGCTCGAGCTCGGATTGTTTCAAGCTCAAGCTCATTTAGTATTTATTAAATAATTATATGCATTTATAGTTGTTTTTATATATGTTGTGAAAACCTTTAATGAGCCTAAGCTTGGCTCGAGCCCGTGTGCAATAGAGGCGCACATAGAAGCCAATTAACCGACCCAACCTGAGAACCGAACCGGTGATAGAAACCGTAGGTTCAGGATCGGTTTATAATTCTCACCGTTGAAAACGAACCAAACTGGCCAAAAACTGATCAAAACCGGTCTCGAAACCTATCATATTCCAGTCTAGAAACCGGTTTGTACTCAACTCGGTTTCTTAACCAACCCGACTAGGTTTCAACTGAACCGGTTTGTGCTTCTCTAGTGTGCAATACCTTAAATGGACCAAAGCTTGGCTCGAGCTTGGCATTGCAATGTGAAACTAAAACAAAGAAGTCCAAAAGAAGTTGAACTTAGTAATACACCAGATTTGTTAAGGCTCGACAAGCCTAAATGAGCTTTCCATACAAGGCTCAAGCTCGAGCTGGATAAATAAACTAGCTTTATTTGAGGCTTGGCTTGAGCTCGAAAAAGCTCAGCTTCTTTCGAGCTTTTTATCGATCCGAGCTCGAGTAACTTGTGAGCGGCTTGGCTCGTTTGCACACCTAATTTCAATTTTAAAATTTAAAAAATATCTACAGATAGATTGTAAATCTTCAATTTGGATTCGGAATATATTTCGTGTTTTTATGGCATTAGGTGATACAAAGCTGGGACTAAGAAAAATGAAAATCCTGAAAAGGCTTGTATTGAAGTCATTTGGAAGCCAAAAACAGGACAGAGTGATGAGTTTTTTACATTTGTTTATGCATCTTGTTACCATTTAATTCACGAGGTTCTTTTTATAACAAAATACTTAGTTGAGATCGGTTTTGATGGTTAGGGAAGCAAGAGAGGGAATATGAAATGGTGCTAAAGAAGACCTTGCAAAGCATCTGTCTTCTGAATGTTCATCCTAATACAACGACTTCAATTATAGTTCAGGTTTGTTAATTCTTAATTCCTTGCTTTTATATATGTATATATGTATCTGTGTGTGTGTGTGTGTGTGTGTGGAATGTTTGTCACAGCCCGTTAATTATTATATACCATCGGCCCGTTTACAACTCACATATAACTTGTTTATTATAGCCCGCTTATAGTTTGAATTTTAGTCAAACTATAAACAGTTTAATACAGCCCGTTTTTATTTTGACAGATTGACTTTTTAAAAGTCAAACATCACTTTAATTTTCACAATAATCAGTTTAGGATCAAAAGACGTACTTAATAACATGTTGAGATTAGAAGTCATTTAGGACAACCTTAAATTTTTTTTTGTTTATTTATGACCCGTTATCAATTGTTTTGTAGATTGAAAAGTTGCACTTGGTTATCAAGGAGCTTGTGAAGGAAAAAGAAGAAGATAAAGAAAGATTAAATGGAATTATTAAGGAGTTGATGGCTGAAAAGGAAAAGGATAAGGCGGTGAAAGATGCAATTCTTAATAGGATGACTAACATTGAAACTTTGTTAAAATCTATGGTTTGATAAGCAATGTCAATATTTTGAGGCCACGTTAACACGTCTTATTTTGAACATTTGGATGTGTGTTTGGATTTTATATTAGACACTTTAATTTGTGTTCTTTTTGGATATTTTTATTTACATACTTTTTTTTATAAAATGTCTGGACAATTCAAATTGGTCCAAATGGTACAAATTAAATTGGCAGCTATAGCAAATGTGACCTATAGCAATTGCGACCGTGGTTGCAAGAATTGCGACCGCATCGGTGGTTGCGAGAATTGCGACCGCAACGGTGGTTGCAAGAATTCCGACCGCAACGGTGATTGCAAGAATTCCGACCGCTGCGGTGGTTGCATGAATTGCGACCGCAGCGGTAGTTGCAAGAATTGCGACCGCAGCTGTGGTTGCGTGAATTGCAACCGCTTTAGTTGTTGGTCGCAAAATGTAATAGCAGCCGGAAAATGGTCGCAACAGAGTAATTCTGACCTGCGTTTTTCCCATCGCATTTTCAGTTGCAAAACGGTCACAACACGGCAATTACGATCGTTTTGCGACCGGAAAGATGGTCTCAAATGCCTAGTTTTCTAGTAGTAAACGTCTTTATTATGGTGATTTTTTTTACAAATTGTCGTATGAAAAAAGTTATTGACGTTTTAAAATTATGAGGGAATTGACATGAGTTTTGTATGTGATGAGATAAAGTTAACAAATGTGGGTTATTCATGTTATGCCACTTTCCTTAATTTTTTTTCTTTTTAGTTAATAATAACTATTCAAATATAAGATCAATAAACTAGATTGTTTGCTATACTTCTTATTTTTGTGGCTTTTTATAGTAACCTTATCAAATAAATTAATACCTTTCCTAGAATACTTTTTCTTGAAAACGTATAAAGAAACTATAATAATTGATTCTAAGAAACTATAATAATTATAATACCAATCACCGTCTCAAAGAATGAAAGATGCTTTAATTTTCATTAAACATCTTTCTTTTCTTTTTTCTTTTTTTTAACGACTAAACTTTTACATTCTAAAATCAATAACCTCCAATTGACACTTAAACACCTTTTTTAATTCAAGTTTTGATGCATATCAACGAGTGATGGGCATTAAAAGATAGACAATATTTTTATTTAAATTTAATATGTTTTCGAATGAGTCGCTTTGAATAGTTTGTTAGTAGTAAAAAAAAATAGTTTATAAGGCACTACAGATCAAATATTACTTCATAATAATTTTTACATAAAAAGATGCCAAATATATGCAATTTTATCTATAACCAACAAGTGGTCATTATTTTTGTTATCTTCACAAGAATCAAGTGACACTAATTTAACCTTATGTCAAATCATGATGTTGCAAAAAGGGAAATAAATTAAAAAGTTAATAACAATTTGAATATTCTATTTTCTTTAAATACAATATAAGAGAGAGAAAAATATATAATGAGGATGACAGGCGGTTTTGGCTAAATACTCGACTCGTTTGCTTTGGGATCTCTTTGTATCATTCCATCTCAGACAGAGTGAGGGCATGGGGAGAGCACCTTGTTGCGAAAAGACAGGTTTGAAGAAAGGGCCATGGAGTGACGAAGAAGACCAAATCTTGATTTCATACATAAAACAACATGGCCATCCGAATTGGCGTGCTCTTCCCAAACGTGCTGGTAAATCATCTTCTATTTCAAGCACGAATAAACCATTTTGTGTGTCCTGGGCTTTATTTGAATTTGCGATCATCAAGCTACTAGCTTGATGGTATTTTCTGCATCATCTACATGTTATTATCATGGGTTTCAAATCCTTAACTAATTCGACATTTCAGTTAAATGTGTGCGTGATATAGGAAAGGAAATTAAAGTATAGAGAAACACATTGATGTTTTCAAACAAGTTTCAACTTTAGAAAACGTCACTTTGTTTCTCTGTATTTTTTACTGTTGGTCAAGCTAGTAGGTTATATGTTTTTAATTTGAAACAAGGTCTATGGTTTAGTGTGAATCCATCTGTACGGTCCTTGTGATTATTCCTTTAGGTTTGTTAAGATGCGGAAAGAGTTGCAGACTTCGCTGGATAAACTATTTACGACCAGACATTAAAAGAGGAAACTTCACTAAAGAGGAAGAGGACACAATCATTCATCTACATGAAGTGCTTGGAAACAGGTACATACAATACACTCGTTTATAATATCAACATCTTATAATCATTCATTGTTTACAAAGTTTACTAAAAAAATCCTTTTTAAAGTACTGAATTGGATGCGTACGCCATGCCTAAATAACTTTCAAAAAGTATCCACAATTTGTTTGATTCATATGAGTGTAATTTGTGGAAATTTGTAAGATCTGATATACATCACTTAGTATAATTTTTTTTTTACGGAATTGGTATAACTATTTTTTAACGCCGTTTTGATTTCGTGATTAGCCATTAGGATGGGTCGGTGTCAAAATATCAGGATGTCAGACGGCGATTTTAATTGTTCCAATTAATAGGTCATTGGCCACCACAAATCGCAATCCCGGTTTTCATGCTTCATTGGTTAATTAACTAATTAATAATAACACATGACGTATACTCTTAATTGCAAACCAACATAAGTGTGCATGTGCCTACTGCCTAGACATAATATATACACACAACTTTCAACACATACTTCAAGACCTACAAGATAATATACATTCATATAATATAGGAATTTTTGGATTTTAGCTCAAAATATTCGAATCACCACGACTAATATAATAGTAACATAAGACAAAACATTTGGTTTATATGGTGAAAAAACATTTTATTATAAGTGATAATTTGTAACGAAATATTGATTTCTCTTTTGTTATTTCATTTGATTTTACAGGTGGTCTGTAATCGCTACAAAATTATCTGGGCGGACAGATAATGAAATAAAAAATGTCTGGCATACTCACTTGAAAAAGAGACTTGAAAGCTATCAAACAACCACCCATGACTCGAAACGGCATCATACGAAATCCAAAAGTGCTTCAAAGGCTCCATATCTTAAAGAACCAGTAGTTTCTCAATGTCTTATTAAACCGAAGCAAAGTTCTCTTAACGAAGAACAATTTATCCCAAATCAACCATCGCCTAGAGAATCCTCATCCTTCATAGAAGAAGTAACTACTGATTCATCTGGAGTAGTCAAACACGAGGAAGTCGATCATGATGCATTTCTTGATTATAATTTTTGGCTAGAAACATTATCCTACACGGAAGACAATGTTATGGAGTCTGATTCATCAACAAACATATTAGCTGTTGAGGATATAACCACAAATACTAGAAATCTGAATACAGGTTGCGACACATATGGTATGGCAATGTGGAATGACATTTTCACGTGCATTGAGGAATTACCCGAGTTACCCGAATTTTAGGTTAGATAATCATTTGTACCTCAAATCCCCGATGAGACCAAAAGATTAATCACAATAATGTGTTTGGCATTTGTTAAAATATTATAATTAAGTTTATTATATGAACACTCGATGGCTCCTCATGCATGATAAGAGGATTCTTGTCCATTTCACCATCTTTAAATCTAAAGTTATACTAAAAACACCACATAATTAAATAATATTTTATATATATATATCATTAATTTTTTCTCTCTCTTTCACTCACAAACACATTCAACAAATATTAAAAAATTATAAGGAATGAATAGTAGATTTTCAAATATACAGAAAATCACTGTATTTTCTTTCTCCTCACTCGTAACACCATAAACACTTCCTAAATTATAAAAACATCACGCACAAAATTTAGTGATTAGAATGCGAATGCTCTCACAATATATACTATGCATTAAATGATTAATGATTAAACATACACACGATTATTATCTAATATAAAAATAATCTTTGTGAAGAGATCGAGCGTTTTCTTTTGACCAATTAACAGGACAGAGTTGTCGACCAGAAATCCAGTCCTAGACTCCTAGGTACTTGTCAATTTCATTATTTATTCTGGATGAATATTGTAGAAATTATCTGTATATTATCAATTGAACTACTGGGAGTATTTATAAAGTAAAAACTATACCAGCAAGTCGCTAGATCACAAGTTCAAAAATACAACTTATGACGACAAATTATACAAATTGAAATTACATCGTTTTTACATTCTAAAAGTGTGAGGTTCCTCTGTTTTTTACCCATAAGAATGAAACCGCCTTAATGTGGATGATTAACTTGTGTAATGAAGATAATTTACTATCGAACACTTTGTTGTTTGTGGCCCATTAAGAGCATTCTCAGTCCATTCCCTTAAAATATGTGAGGGAGATTTGTAAATTATATGGTATGGTTATAAGTGGTTGTGAATAGAAGAGAGTGGAGAGAAAATCTTATAGGGGAAAGTTAAATTTGAGGATTCACTGTTCATACCGTATAATTTTTTAATATGTTCTAAAAGTGATTGTGAGTGGAGGAAAGACTAAAGATAATGATAAACTGATAAATGTATAAAAGATATTATTTAATTAAACAGAAAAGAGAAAAAACAGTGATTTTTAGTATAATTATATGATATATATACGGATATAGGGTAGGGAATGGGTTGAGAATGCTCTAAATACACATAAACAAAGCACTAAATACAATGCACCAATTTTATTTTTTTTAACGGCCAACAACATAGAATGTCTAGGTATTCCGTATAGGGTGACCTAATGGCAAAAGGTCACCGCCAGCTAGCCCATCCCAGTCGTACGGAGCCCTTAAGCGTCTCCAAGTTATCTCCAGTTTCGGGGAAAACCCACCGCCAGAAGGCCCACTAGTGGTAAAACCCTTTTGCCCTCAGGATCGAACTGAAAATCACAAAGATCTCAGTCTTCCTTTATAGAGCCCCCCCCCCCCCCCCCCCCCCAAGTGTTGTAGTGGGAATTGAACTTGAGTCTCCATTGAGAAACCCAAACTGCCTACCACTACACCACATTGAAGGGATTACAATGCACCAATACGGCAATTGTATATAGTGGCGGATGCACTTAATAAGTAGGCGTAGCATCCGCTATCCCTCAACTTTTCATCGGCAGTGTAATTTTTTTTTCCTTTTTGGTCGTTTTCATATTTCGCTACCCTTGGACAATTTTTTATGGCCCCTATTTGTTAAAAGGCTAACAATTTAAGAGTTCAAATTAAATAAAGCCTAAACAAATTTATAGCCCAAAGCAAAAAGAAATCATTAACTTTTTTTTCCTTTTGCTTGAACGAGAAACATCAAACAGAAACAAACAGAATCATCATTTTGAGGTTGAAAATTTTAAAACAGTTTTGGATATGCAAATTCAAGACCTGGAAATAGATTAGTGAGGTCATAACTAGTTTGTTATAAAACATGTTTGGTTTAAATCTTGAGATTCGTTTTCCAAGATTGACATATCTAGGATAGTGGCATTTTCGGATATGTATCCGAATGATTTTAGTAATGAAAAAATATGTGTATTTCGGGTGATCGTATGACCTTTTATCACACTTTAAAGGAAGATGATACATTTTCAAATTTGGGTGAATGTGTGATCTTGCTCGTGTAATGATGGAAACCGAAAAGCACGGCACGTTTTCTTTTGTTTATTAAATATTGAAGCTAGCGTTGGTTTTACCGGTTGCAACCGCAACCATTGAAATATGTTTTTCAAAAATGAAACCTATCGATACGGATTTGCGTAAGCGAATGGGTGATAAGTATTTGAACAATGTTTTAATTTATGCAACGAAAGAGAAACATTCAATAAAGTAAAAGAACAGGATGTAATGGCTCAATTTCAAGCTCTAAAAAACCGTATAGGAGAAATTTGCACCTCATGTATCATGATTCTATTTTTGTTTCGTTTACATTGTATGAAATACGATAAAAAAAAGGTTTTTGAAACGTTACCCCGGAGATTTATGTCTAGATCCGTCACTAACGGTATATATAAAAATTTATTTAATTTACGGTTTAATGTAATGCTCAATAAGCTGTTAAAGTGAGCAGTTTTAGCATGTGTGTTATCTTTGATTTTTTTATTTCAAACAATTGATATTCTAATTAATAAATAGTAAATTAAATAATTTATTTATTGTCATCATGGCCTTCTCTCTAGCTTCCTCGCCGTCACCCTCCTCAAACCACCACACTATCGCTGCTATCACGTATCAATTCTTAATCGCAAATGATATAAAACTAAGGTCAACAAAACGTAAATAAATGTGAAATGGCAATTCTTAAATTGGGAAACCAACAGGCGCATGGGAGGCTACTTGAATTTTATGAAAAACAAAAATATTAATATTGTAACGTGAGTCCCACATTTAAAGACGTTACTATCAATGAAATGGAAAAGCAATTTGAATAACAAGTCTCATTTTGCCAATTGGAATAACAAGTCTCCCGGGTCCCTTATAAACAGGGTCCAAGCTTTGCCAGTGTAATAACGATATGTACTTACATAACTTTGTAAGCTAATATGAAACGATCAATATATGGTTATTTTTGTCCTTTTTAATGTGGTGTAGTGGTATAGAGTTTAGGTTTCTTATGGAAGACCTAAGTTTAATTCTCACTTACAATATTTTGTGGGGACATTGGTGGCTCAATGAAGGAAAATGAGATCTTGTGACATCAAGTTTTATCATGAGGGCATCTAGATTTTTACCATCAGTGGGCCTTCGGGTGAGTGGGTTTTCTCCGGAACTGTAGATAACTTAGAGACGCTTAAGAGCTCCGTATGGCTGGGTTGGCCAGCTAGCGATGGCCTTTAGCCATTTGGTCACTCCGTACGGAGTACCTAGGCTATCTATTTTTGTTGGCCGTTCAAAAAAAAAAAGAACAAAAAATACATGGTCGTTTTTAATAGATATATTTATCCTATTAAAAGTAAGATCATAGTAACAATTATATCGAAACAGAGGGCAAGCGGGCAACAAGCTGGAGCCGCTACCCCATTTTTGAATTGCAAAACACAATCTTTTAAACACCACATTCGCTGATTTTGGAGTCATAACATTTCTATGCATGACCCGTTGAACTCGAGTAAGTAACTCCACAGCTTCAGGCGCGAGGAAACCAAATGTGTCAAAAGCAAAAGAAATAAATGCATGTTGGTTGTCAAGACACGCTTTCTCATGTTTAGTCACATTGCCTGAAGCAGCTTAACCGACTGTGAAACCACTACTCCCTAAGCCCACTAGAGGGGAAACCCCTGTTAAATCGACGCACGCGTGTTTTCCTCCTATCCATCCAAACACCAAAATGTCAGCCGGTCGAAGAGATAATCTTCCATCCGAGGGTCAGTCAGGAAATTCACAGGTGCTTCTTTCTTAATAGAAATTCCGGCCCGCCTGAATATGTCAAAGGTACATCCCTAACTAGATCGTGTCGGTACTTGAACCCCGGTAGCTTTTTACAATGCATCACATGCTCCCCATATGAGTCTAAACATGCCTTATGACAAACAAGACATATCTCAACAACCAGGAATAGATGAATCATGAGGCGATACTTAAGAGTAGTACGATACTCCACTAGAGACATATACTGGCCTAATCCATCTATAGGGACAGCAAGAAGAAAAATCTTGAGCATGCGGTGCTCGTATACACTAAAAAACGGCTTTTTGTCTACTTGTCAGGTCAAAATGTGACATAATGTCGTAAACAATTTTATTAAAAAGAGAACTCGCCAATGAATGTTGGGATTTAGAGGGGGCAGCCTCTTTGTTAGTGAAACTGCTAACATCTACGCTTGAAATCATATCACCAAGTGTGACATTTGAGCCAAAACAAGGTACACCTCAGTACGTATTTACCGATTAAGCAAATAAACGCCTTTTGCATAACTAATGAACGATTAACCGAACGGGTCGGGTTATGACCCAGATATCTCGGGGGGCCATTTATAAGTGATATACGATCTATACAAGCTAAAATATTAGAAATATGGCCTTAGTTTGATAGCAAACAAGTTAAACGAAAACATGCTCGTTTAACTACCCGCTATAGATTTAAACGCGAAAGATAGTTACAAACCAAGCATTGTATCATCCGTTAAGCCGAAAAAGACTTACCAAACACTTATTTTGAAATGTTTTAAGCGATCCGTGAAAATATTTTTGATTTTTACAAACATATAGTATGTTTTTATAATTTTACACAAAACTAGCCGAAAAACACTCGTTTTCGCGCTGTTTGTCGCACCCGATAAGTTTTTCGCGCCAAAAACCGAACCCAAACTAAATTTGGACCGGGCTTTTCGTATTTGGGCTTCAAAAATCAGAAACTTGGGCCAAAATGGGCCCAAAAATGGGCCCATGGATTCCGGCCGCAGCCGCCACCCCACCCCCCTTCATTTCCTTTTCACATATAAACTAGATCCAAGCCATTTTTCCACATAATTTCTTGAAAACTCTGGATACAACTCTGCTCCAGCCAAAAACAGCAAGAAAACCTAAGGTAAGGAGCTTAAATAAGTAGCTTTTTACTTGTTTAATACCATAAAAACATGTCTTGGTTACTAAAAATCATTCCTAACCGTGTAAAAATCCTAAAAATGGTCCATAAACATGTTTTGATCATACACATGGTAAGGAACCTGTTTTGATAATTTTTTTGGCCATAAACACGGATTAAAGGGTTGAAACGACGTTTTTACGGTTCAAAAGTTCGTTTTTGTGCACTAGCCGAAACCCTAACTTAAGAGCTGTTATGTTGATGAAATATTGCTTGGTTTGTGATATACGACTTGTACCTAGCTTTCTTAGAAGCACAAGAACCTGAAAACTTGATTAAAAGGTCGGAAACGAGCCAAACCCGCTAAGGTAATGCCGAAACACTCGCTTACGGGCTATTTAGGTTAAGGTTGTGATGTGCATATTGTTAGGACTTGAAAATTTTCAGGGACATCAGGTACAATGTCAACGAGTCTCTGCTTAAATTTGGTAATTTTTCGACCATCCGATAATATTTGGCGAATTTATTACCGAATTGGGACGTTTATTTGGGAAAAATAGCTAAAATACTTCAAAAATTATGAAATTTTTCTATGAACTCAGATTTGATGTATTTTGGTCACATATGAATTTTGGAATTATTTGGAGAAGTTTAAAGGTGTTTTGTTTATTTGCGTTCGTGTGAATTTTTATAGACGAATTTGGGCCGAAAAGAATATCGCACGAGCTTTTTACATTCTGGAATTGATACAGGTTGTTTTGGGACATGATTTGAGTATTTAGGAATTTTTGGTGAATTTTTGGAAATTGTTTGGGGTAAACGGACGATTTTCAGACGAAATATAGCTGATAAAATGAATTTTTATAAATTAATAAATCAGTAAATAAATTCCAGAAATATTTTAATAAAAATCTACATATTTTAATTGATAAGCGGTTAAATTTTCATAATTTAATGATTAACGATTAATTAATTATGCTAATCTGAATATTAAACAAATTCAGTTTTTATAAAAACCGGCAAGTTCGCGACTAGTGAAACTGCGGGAATATCAAAACACCAAGAGTGATCAAAAATCATATTTTTGGACTAGTTAAGTGAAAATGAACTTTTCTATGAGAAACCTGGACAATCCGGGTGGATTGTGCGCATTTCTTCTCAAATCAAACTAAATAAGCGGAAACGGGCCCCGTGGCTAATCCGAGACCCCAGTATGTGATCTTTCTTTATAACTTAATCATTTTATTAACCAATACATTTACCCAAGCTTATTTTCCCATAACTGTTTTCTGAACGCGTAAACGAACAACTTGGCCCAGCTGGGAAAACGGGAATCTGAGCCAAGTTCAGTTAAGTATTAGACATTGAACAACATCACAACCTAAGCCTACTGCCACTTTCTGGGCGTTCCAGCTACACCTAGATTAGTTATACAGCCCAGTTTAGTATTGAGATTATAATAATATTAAAATATTAATATTATTATAATATTAATTATATGAACTACTGATAGCGGACTGAACAAACCACGAGTTGATACAGTACGGAATATCTACAAAACCGTGAGTTTCATGACCCCACTTTTAAACTGTTTTACGAACTTTTGGGGTGAAAAGCATGTTTTCTTATATCTATATACTTATCTGAAACATGTGATGATGTGAATTATCTAAGTGCTAACACATGAAAGTCTCCAGAATCACAGTGATTAACTTCGAGCCGGTGGCTTGTGAATAGTACTATTGGTTTGACAAACCCAAACGGAATCGGCCTGGTTGCCGTGTCACATAGCGCCGTTTGCACATGACCATATTTATATAAACAGGCTATGTAGTGTTAGACATAGCTACCGGAGCATGTTGTGGGCGGAAGGGGAGCCACAGTGGTTGATTGAGCGTTGGAAATGGAGGCACGCAGCACGAACAGTCCAGGCTTCACTGTAGCTTAGCATAATTACATCATATACATCATTTACATACATACATACTTTTTTCATAATTACAAGTGTTGACTTGTGTATTCTCATTACTGTTTCTTGAAACTCGTGAAACTCACCAACTCTAGTAGTTGACCCGTTTTAAACTGCTTTTCAGGTGTACCTAAATCGGAATGATTGGGTGATCTGTTACTTGCCTGAAGTGTGTGGTTGATGCTATGTGAATAGAAGCAAGGGCGTTATTAGTAAGAATGTATAGTTAACGAACTAGTTTTGTTTGTATCGCTTAGACTGTTAAACAAAGATAGAACAAATAAATGTAATATATTGTAAATTAGTTTGTAATGTTTCTTTATAAACAATGTATTGATATCAGAGGTGTCTGTTACATTCCCGTTTTACGCTTCCGCATTGTGTTAGTCGGGGTGTGACACCAAGACAACCTACAGCACAAGAGTAATCAGAATCCATCCCATATATGCCACTGTCTCGCAAAATGTGATCCTGAAGCGCCCACGATTGGGCTCTCGAGGCTACAAACGCATAGGAGGAAGCCTCTACTGCCAAATACAACCCCAAACCACCCCCCCCATTCTTAATTGGTTAGGATGCAAGTCGCCATTGGAGGTCTCCAAAGAAAGGACCTCCAAAAACTACAATGTCCTCGATCGCCTCACGCAATCCTTTGTCAAAGAACAACGCTGCCTCCATCATGTGTACAGGTTGGCATGTTCTCAAACCAAAGAAAAGTTTAGCAATACTGTAACATCCTAAAATTTTTATAATGTTAAATAAAAGAAAGTTATGTTTAGTGATTTCACGTTTTAGTTATTTAATGTCGAGTAAGGAACGGGTCATGGGCTTAGATTACGTAAGATGGGTTAAATGAGAATGGGCCTTGGGCCCGTGGGCTTGAGAGATATAAATACCCATCCCAAGCCCAAGATATCATTTTATTTCCATATTTCTCTTTTACACACTCAAAAACACACACATAACCGACCGAGATCCGAAGTCGAGACCCGAGATTGTGCTGGTAGATCTGAGTTGGAAAGGTAAGAACTAATCCCGCAAAGCTAATATTACTGAAAATGGTTAGGATTTGACGGGTTAATCGGACCCGAAACACAACTGCCCAAATCGGACCCCTAAAACGTCGATTTTAGGCCGATTTGATGGTTGGGATTTGTAGGCGCCGATCATACGATTCCGTGGGTACCAAAATCGAGTTATTTGGCTAAGAAACGAAGGAGTTATGGGCAAACAGATCTGCAGCGCGACAACTTCGCCTTCATCTGGGCAACTTCGCCTTCAAGCGATGAACTTCGCCTGCAAGCTAAGTTCGCCTGATGAACTTCGCCTGCAAGCCAAGTTCGCCTGATAAGTTCGCCTGCAGCCAAGTTCGCCTGATGGCAAGTTCGCCTGATAAGTTCGCCTGCAGCCAAGTTCGCCTGATGGCAACTTCGCCTAAATGGTAACTTCGCCTAAAAGCCAAGTTCGCCTGAGGTTTAACTTCGCCTAAAAGCCAAGTTCGCCTAAGGTTTAACTTCGCCTAAAAGCCAAGTTCGCCTAAGGTTTAACTTCGCCTAAAAGCCAAGTTCGCCTAAGGTTTAACTTCGCCTGAAGCCAAGTTCGCCTAAGGTTTAACTTCGCCTGAAGCCAAGTTCGCCTAAGGTTTAACTTCGCCTAAAGTGAAGTTCGCTTAGAAAATAAATTAAAAACCTAATGGAAAATGTGTTAAGGCAGTTATCGAAAATAAAATTTTTCCAAGCTGACCTGGCAGCTTAACCCCAGCCAGGGGCTCTGCCCCTTGGACCCCGCTAGGGGCTGCCGCCCCTAGAACCCCGCTGCCAGGGGCGCTGCCCCCGGACCCCCGTTCGTTGTGGGTCATATATAGATAGAAATACAAAACGAGAAGTAGTAGTTAATTGATATGTGTAAATATTATACAGTTAGCCGAGCCCAGTTAAAGAAAGGAATTACGATCAACGGCGAGCGTAACAGGATCCAGGTGAGTTTCTAGCCCCATTCCTTGTTATGTTTTCGGGGCTGTGTGCATACTTGATGTGTTGTTAATACATTTATCCTAAGTGATAAGTGTATGCCATATGTGATATATGTGATATGTATGAATGATTGCTTGATGGTTCGTGAACGATCTTCGGATATTGCACGTACTGTCAGGTTGTAACGTTATAAGCCATACGTGATATATGGGATATGTATGAATGATTGCTTGATGGTTCGTGAACGATCTTCGGATATTGCACGTACTGTCAGGTTGTAACGTTATAATTATGGTAAGTAGGATATGTATGTTTATGTGTATGAACGTAATAAAGTTAATAAAAGAAGGAAATGACGGTTGTATGGTAACGAAGAGGGAACTGAACCCTACTAATATTCGAAAACAAGGGACCAGACCCTAATAATATCTGTGATGTTAGGGACCAGACCCTTATAATATCTGTGATGTTAGGGACCAGACCCTTATAATATCTGTGATGTTAGGGACCAGACCCTTACAATATCTGTGAGGATAGGGACCAGACCCTTCATAATATCTGTGATGTTAGGGACCAGACCCTTATAATATCTGTGATGCTAGGGACCAGACCCTTATAATATCTGTGAGGTTATAGGGCGAAAGGCTCTTTAAAACGTATGATTATGAATGTAAAGAAAGTATGTAAGTAAGAAAGAAAGTATGTAGGTAAGAAAGAAAGTATGTAAGTAAGAATGAAGGTATGAGTACTTATGTGTGTATGAAAGAAAGTTATGAGGTTAAGTACGTATGTATGTAATAAGGTATTGTATGGTATTGTATGATTAACTAGAACTCACTCAGCGTAGCTGACTTTTAGTATGCACGCAGGTGAGTAGGTTGAGACAGCTGGCTTGAGTGGAGGACACATGGCAGAAGACTAAAGTCTGGCATCTGAAGATCTGATATGTTTTATAAGTTATGTTTTGATTTTGAAAGACAAGAGGAATGTTTTAAGACATGATTATGAATCGATATGTAATGTTTTATGAAAGTTTTATATTCCGCGTAAAGTTTTTAATTAACTCTGATATTTAGAACTGTGTTTATGAGTAAATCCAACACGAAAGTAGGGTTACCGGTAACGGGGCCTTACAAGTTGGTATCAGAGCAAAGTTCGAGAGATTTAAGCATCCTACATGCTTAGACTCGAACAGAGAATGGGATTTAAGTAAGAAAGGAAAGAAGATGCCAGTCCAAGAATGCCATGTGTCGCTCAAGCAAGATCAGTAAAGGTAAATTGTATGATTAAATGATATATGTTAATGAGAAAGAAAAGATATGTGAACGACAGGGATAGGAATAATTGATTGTTGATTTGACTAACTACTTAAGTAGAACCAGCACAAATAGACTCATAAAAGGAAGTGTATAGGACACGGAAAGTAACGTGATCAGCTAATCACAACTGGCCACTGTTATTACCTGTTAGCCTTACCATCCTTGTACTAAACGGTTCCTTGAGTGACGATGTTTGTGTTTTCCCCTTTAGAATACTAATGGCTGGAGCTGGGGAATTTGTTGAAACTGGGGGTCGCGCTGGGCGTCGTGGCAGGCCTCGTCTTGTCCGGCAACCCTCGGTGGAAGAAGCTTCCCACACCGAAGATGAAGGAAGCGCAGCTGGAGGAGACCAGAACAACAACGAGGAAGTTCAACTTAGCCCTGCAGTTCAAGCAGCCATCGTTCAGGCTGTAGTTGCTGCTGTGAAGAACCTGAATCCCGAAGGATCTGCTGGAAGCCGTGAGCGAACTGCTGAAGGGGCGGGTGGTGATGGTAGAAAGGATGGGGAAGGTGAAAGAGGGGCCTCGAGTGGGGATAAGTCTGTGAAAGTCGATGATAGGAGAGGAGGACAAGGTGGGTGCAGCTATAAGTCCTTCAAAGGTTGTGACCCGCCTAAGCTGACTGGTTTAGGAGACGCAATCGCCACTCTCCAGTGGATAACCGCTATGGACAAGGTTATCCGCATTAGCGACTGCCGTCCCGACCAAGCTGTGGGTTATGCTACTCAGTCATTCGTAGATGAGGCTATGTATTGGTGGGAGAGTTTGGAGCAGAGGAAGACCCGTGAAGAGATCAAAGAGATGAAGTGGGAAGATTTGAAAGAGTTGGTAATGAAGAAGTTCTGTGCAGATGCCGAGGTTGAAAGAACGGAGATGAAGTTCCAGAATTTAAAAGCCGGTATGATGACGCATCGTGAGTATACCACGGAGTTCAGCCGACTATCTAGGTTGGTGCCTGACATGGTTGACACTGAGGTCAAGAGAATCAAATGTTATGTGAGGGGGTTGCCACAAAAGGTCCGCATGTTAGTCAGGGCGATTCAACCTGCTACTTTTGATTCGGCTGTTGGACTCGCGGAAATGGTCTATGCTGACGTGGCCGCGGATGATAGGGTGGTAAGGGACGAAGAGAAAGAGAAGAAAGGGGTCACTCCTGCTAAACGACCCGGTACTCAGTTATGGAACTCCAAGGATAAGAAACAGAAAGTGTGGGAGAAGAGATCGTGTAAGACCTGCGGAAAGTGGCATGGTGGTGAGTGCAAGTGGGGTAAAAGTTCTAATGTTTGTCTCAAATGTGGAAAGGCTCATGGTGGGGAATGCAGAATGGGGTCGAATGCCTGTTATAAGTGCGGGAAGGTAGGGCATTATGCCAATGAGTGCAGTGCGAAGCCAGCATGTTACAAATGTGGCAAGACAGGCCATATGTCAAGGGAGTGCACTGAAGGTGTAGCTGGAGGTAGTGGAAAGAAGGATGCCGATCAAGCTAGGCCCAGAACTAGAGCCTACATGCTGACCCAGGAACAAGCCAGGCAGATTCCGGATGTCGTCACAGGTACGTTTCTAGTGAACGATGTTTCCGCTTCTGTATTATTTGATTCTGGTGCAAATAGAAGTTTTGTAGCTACGACGTTTAGTAAACTAGCTAAAATGAAAGGCTGCCGAGTGTCTGAAACTTTTGTAGTAGAAACCGCAAGTGACACTTCGGTGAAAATAACAAAAATGGTTAAGAATTGTAAGATAGAGTTAGAGGGACATGAGTTCCCTGTTACTTTGTACGTTATGGCCTTAGGAGGGTTCGATGTAGTCTTGGGTATGGATTGGTTGTCTGAGTTTGAGGCTCAGATAATATGTAAAAGTAAGATGATAAGGTTAAAGTCATTGGATGGTAGTGCGGTGACGGTTTATGGTGATAAGGAGAGTTATGGGCTTAATGTCATTTCGATGATAAAAGCCGAGGGTTTGTTAAGGCGAGGGTGCGGTGCCTACCTGGCGTATGTTGTCAACGCTACGGCCGAGACGAAAGAAATGAAGAATGTTCCTATTGTGCGCGACTACCCAGAAGTATTCCCTGAGGATCTTCCGGGGTTGCCACCTGAGCGAGAGATAGAATTTCAGATAGATCTAGTACCAGGAGCCCAGCCCGTCGCGAAAGCGCCTTACCGTCTAGCACCGTCCGAGATGAAGGAATTGATGTCCCAACTGCAAGAACTCCTCGACAAGGGTTTTATCAGACCGAGTGTTTCTCCGTGGGGCGCACCGGTTTTGTTTGTGAAAAAGAAGGATGGAAGTATGAGAATGTGCATAGACTATCGTGAGTTGAATAAGCTTACGGTAAAGAATAGATATCCTTTGCCAAGGATTGATGATCTGTTTGACCAACTGCAAGGTGCAAGTTGGTTCTCACGAATAGATCTCAGATCAGGCTACCATCAGCTGAAGGTGAAAGAGGTAGACATCCCTAAGACAGCGTTCCGAACGCGGTATGGACACTACGAGTTCCTCGTAATGTCATTCGGTCTAACAAATGCTCCTGCAGCATTTATGGACATGATGAATAGGGTGTGTCGGCCGATGTTGGATAAGTCGGTTATCGTCTTCATTGACGATATATTGATTTATTCAAAGAACGAATCTGAACATACTGAGCATCTGAGAGAGGTACTGGAGACTCTGAAGAAAGAGAAGTTGTATGCCAAGTTTTCGAAGTGCGCGTTCTGGTTAAGAGAAGTGCAATTTTTAGGTCACGTGATTAATCCGGAGGGGATAACCGTGGACCCGGCTAAGATTGAAGCGATAACGAATTGGAAGACTCCGCAGAATCCGACTGATATACGAAGCTTCCTAGGGTTAGCAGGCTACTACAGGAGATTCATCGAAGGTTTCTCCAAGATAGCCGCACCGCTGACCGGTATGACCCGAAAGTCGATAGTATTCAGTTGGGGAAAATTTCAAGAAGAAGCCTTTGAAGAATTAAAGAGAAGACTCACGCAAGCTCCAATCCTTACTTTACCCGATGGTGATGAGGATTTTGTTGTTTGTGCTGATGCCTCGCATCAAGGGTTAGGTTGCGTGTTGATGCAACGAGGGAAGGTGATAGCCTACGCGTCTAGACAGTTGAAGGTCCATGAGAGTACTTATCCGACGCATGATTTGGAGTTAGCAGCTGTAGTGCATGCTCTTAAGATATGGAGGCATTATCTGTACGGCACTAAGTGTACTATCTATACCGATCATAAGAGTTTAAAGTACTTCTTCGAGCAGAAAGAACTGAACATGAGACAGAGAAGATGGTTAGAATTGATAAAGGATTACGACTGTGAGATTAAGTATTACCCCGGTAAAGCTAACGTGGTCGCTGATGCGTTAAGTCGTAAGAATGAGGAAGTCCTTGCAACCGTGAAGTCATACAAGTTGATCATGAACTCAAGTCTTTTTGAAGAAATCATCAAAGTGCAGTCTGAAGTGTTAGTAGACGAAGGGTTAGTAAAGAAAGAAAGGATTTATGGCCAGCAAGATGAGTTGATGGAAAACACTCATGGAGTTAAAACTAGATTTGACCGTATGTGGATTCCACGCCATGGTGATCTTAGAAGTCGAATCTTAGATGAAGCTCATAAGTCAAGGTACTCAATCCATCCTGGAGCTACAAAGATGTACCAAGACTTGAAAAGGGATTACTGGTGGCCTGGAATGAAGAATGATGTAGTGGATTATGTTAGTAAGTGCTTAACTTGCTTACAAGTCAAGGCCGAGCACCAAAAGCCTTATGGGAAGATGCAACCGCTAGAGATACCGGAGTGGAAATGGGAACACATCACCATGGATTTCATAACTAAGCTACCTCGTACAGCTAAGCAACATGATACCATCTGGGTGATTGTGGACCGTTTGACCAAGAGTGCTCACTTTCTGCCCATACGAGAGGCCATCTCGTCAGAAACGTTAGCAAGCTTGTTCATCAAGGAAGTGGTAACCAAGCATGGAGTACCGTTATCGATCGTGTCTGATAGGGATACACGGTTTACTTCGAGGTTCTGGAAGAAATTCCATGAAGCTATGGGGACGAGGTTGAACATCAGTACGGCGTACCATCCTCAAACCGATGGACAGTCCGAAAGGACGATCCAAACCCTTGAGGATATGCTACGTGCTTGTGTTTTAGATTTTGGTGGAAGTTGGGATGATCATCTGCATCTGGCAGAGTTCTCCTATAACAACAGTTACCATTCGAGTATTGGTATGCCACCGTTTGAGATGCTTTACGGTCGACGATGTAGAACCCCGGTGT
The DNA here is from genome assembly GCF_021521415.1 of Bidens hawaiensis. Classification (NCBI taxonomy): domain Eukaryota; kingdom Viridiplantae; phylum Streptophyta; class Magnoliopsida; order Asterales; family Asteraceae; genus Bidens; species Bidens hawaiensis. The sequence goes on along the minus strand of NW_027505282.1, from coordinate 109,331 downwards.
GTTGGGGTGAGATTGGTCAGAAGGAAATGGGAAGCCTAGAAGTGGTTCAAGAAACGTCTTCAAAGTTCGATCAGATCAAAGCAAGAATGAAAGCCGCTCAAGACAGACAAAAGTCCTATGCGGATAAGCGGCGACGACCAATTGAGTTTAACGTTGGCGACTATGTGATGCTTAAGGTCTCGCCTTGGAAAGGATTTATCCGTTTTAGAAAGAGAGGGAAGCTAAGTCCGAGGTACATTGGACCATTTAAAATTTTGTATCGTGTGGGGGAAGTAGCTTATAAGCTGGATTTACCCGATGAGTTAGAAGGAATTCATTCAACCTTCCATGTTTCTCATCTGAGGAAGTGTCTAGCTGATGACACGTCTCACGTGCCATTAATGGACATCGAGGTCGATGAACAATTGAACTACATCGAGCAACCGATAAAGATCGTTGATCGCAAGGAGAAGCAGCTTCGTCACAAGATTATACCCTTGGTAAAAGTGATATGGAAACACCGCAAGGGATCGGATGCTACTTGGGAAGTCGAGGATGAGATGCGCAAGTTTTACCCTAGTTTGTTTATGTAATAGTTAGGTTTCGGGGACGAAACCTCTTTAAGGGGGGAAGACTTGTAACATCCTAAAATTTTTATAATGTTAAATAAAAGAAAGTTATGTTTAGTGATTTCACGTTTTAGTTATTTAATGTCGAGTAAGGAACGGGTCATGGGCTTAGATTACGTAAGATGGGTTAAATGAGAATGGGCCTTGGGCCCGTGGGCTTGAGAGATATAAATACCCATCCCAAGCCCAAGATATCATTTTATTTCCATCTTTCTCTTTTACACACTCAAAAACACACACATAACCGACCGAGATCCGAAGTCGAGACCCGAGATTGTGCTGGTAGATCTGAGTTGGAAAGGTAAGAACTAATCCCGCAAAGCTAATATTACTGAAAATGGTTAGGATTTGACGGGTTAATCGGACCCGAAACACAACTGCCCAAATCGGACCCCTAAAACGTCGATTTTAGGCCGATTTGATGGTTGGGATTTGTAGGCGCCGATCATACGATTCCGTGGGTACCAAAATCGAGTTATTTGGCTAAGAAACGAAGGAGTTATGGGCAAACAGATCTGCAGCGCGACAACTTCGCCTTCATCTGGGCAACTTCGCCTTCAAGCGATGAACTTCGCCTGCAAGCTAAGTTCGCCTGATGAACTTCGCCTGCAAGCCAAGTTCGCCTGATAAGTTCGCCTGCAGCCAAGTTCGCCTGATGGCAAGTTCGCCTGATAAGTTCGCCTGCAGCCAAGTTCGCCTGATGGCAACTTCGCCTAAATGGTAACTTCGCCTAAAAGCCAAGTTCGCCTGAGGTTTAACTTCGCCTAAAAGCCAAGTTCGCCTAAGGTTTAACTTCGCCTAAAAGCCAAGTTCGCCTAAGGTTTAACTTCGCCTAAAAGCCAAGTTCGCCTAAGGTTTAACTTCGCCTGAAGCCAAGTTCGCCTAAGGTTTAACTTCGCCTGAAGCCAAGTTCGCCTAAGGTTTAACTTCGCCTAAAGTGAAGTTCGCTTAGAAAATAAATTAAAAACCTAATGGAAAATGTGTTAAGGCAGTTATCGAAAATAAAATTTTTCCAAGCTGACCTGGCAGCTTAACCCCAGCCAGGGGCTCTGCCCCTTGGACCCCGCTAGGGGCTGCCGCCCCTAGAACCCCGCTGCCAGGGGCGCTGCCCCCGGACCCCCGTTCGTTGTGGGTCATATATAGATAGAAATACAAAACGAGAAGTAGTAGTTAATTGATATGTGTAAATATTATACAGTTAGCCGAGCCCAGTTAAAGAAAGGAATTACGATCAACGGCGAGCGTAACAGGATCCAGGTGAGTTTCTAGCCCCATTCCTTGTTATGTTTTCGGGGCTGTGTGCATACTTGATGTGTTGTTAATACATTTATCCTAAGTGATAAGTGTATGCCATATGTGATATATGTGATATGTATGAATGATTGCTTGATGGTTCGTGAACGATCTTCGGATATTGCACGTACTGTCAGGTTGTAACGTTATAAGCCATACGTGATATATGGGATATGTATGAATGATTGCTTGATGGTTCGTGAACGATCTTCGGATATTGCACGTACTGTCAGGTTGTAACGTTATAATTATGGTAAGTAGGATATGTATGTTTATGTGTATGAACGTAATAAAGTTAATAAAAGAAGGAAATGACGGTTGTATGGTAACGAAGAGGGAACTGAACCCTACTAATATTCGAAAACAAGGGACCAGACCCTAATAATATCTGTGATGTTAGGGACCAGACCCTTATAATATCTGTGATGTTAGGGACCAGACCCTTATAATATCTGTGATGTTAGGGACCAGACCCTTACAATATCTGTGAGGATAGGGACCAGACCCTTCATAATATCTGTGATGTTAGGGACCAGACCCTTATAATATCTGTGATGCTAGGGACCAGACCCTTATAATATCTGTGAGGTTATAGGGCGAAAGGCTCTTTAAAACGTATGATTATGAATGTAAAGAAAGTATGTAAGTAAGAAAGAAAGTATGTAGGTAAGAAAGAAAGTATGTAAGTAAGAATGAAGGTATGAGTACTTATGTGTGTATGAAAGAAAGTTATGAGGTTAAGTACGTATGTATGTAATAAGGTATTGTATGGTATTGTATGATTAACTAGAACTCACTCAGCGTAGCTGACTTTTAGTATGCACGCAGGTGAGTAGGTTGAGACAGCTGGCTTGAGTGGAGGACACATGGCAGAAGACTAAAGTCTGGCATCTGAAGATCTGATATGTTTTATAAGTTATGTTTTGATTTTGAAAGACAAGAGGAATGTTTTAAGACATGATTATGAATCGATATGTAATGTTTTATGAAAGTTTTATATTCCGCGTAAAGTTTTTAATTAACTCTGATATTTAGAACTGTGTTTATGAGTAAATCCAACACGAAAGTAGGGTTACCGGTAACGGGGCCTTACAAATACCCATACATGATTGAAGCAAAAGTAACTCATTCTGCGAGTCACCAAGTTTTAGGAGAAGACGCATCAAATCAACAACATTAGTAGCTCTCTTCTTTGCCAACCTCCTAATAAACTCAGTGTCTTTGCTAACAGCCCCCCCAAGAAGCTTCACCCCTAATAATGGTCTCTCGATGTCAACAGGGAATAAACCGTCACGAGACTTCGTACCATCACAAGAAGGCCAAAATAGCTCAGTTTTCTTAACATTCAGTTCAAGACTCAAAGTTGGACCCGTCTCCTTGATGATATCCAACACTTTAGCCACCTCCACTGAATCTGCAATGACAGTCCCATCATCAAGATACCAAGCATGAAGAAGAAGATTGCAATTGTCTTGAATCTGATGTACAAGGGGGTGTAAAACAATAGTGAAAAGAAGTGATTAAATGGGTCTCCTTGTTGAAACCCCGTGGTGGACCAAATATGATCATCCCCAAGATATAGTATTGATGGCTGCCCATATAAAAATTCCACCCACATGGAAATAGAAGGGCATCTGATCCTTACATCATGAAGTAAAGATGATCTATCCACCATATTAAATGCATTAGAAAAATCGACTGTAAGCATTTCAAGAGACATCAGTGTGGCCCTAACTCAATACCCTGTTGGCGCTATGTAATATGGCCTCTACACCACCCAACACACCAACTCCAAACTGGAAATCATTAAGGTATTTGGTGATTCTTTGCCAACACCTTTCATAGCAACCTTAGAAACCAAACGCCTCCATATAATATCCACTTCAATAGGTCGAATCCCGTTGTCGGGTTTTAGAAGCGGTGTAAGAGGAGCAAACACGACAAACTCTGCCAAAGTAGACGAGCATCTGCCTCCTAACTATAAATTAACCACTTCAGTGATATATAACACATATGAGGTCAATGGCAATAGCCGACCCTTCTCCACAAAAAGCATCCAAAATATGTTGCGCCCTCAAACCGTCCCTCCCACACGAAGTTCCTTTAGGAAACGATTTTATGCAACCAAATACACTATCAACCTTCTCCACAAGAGGAAGCTCGGAATATGTCATGTTCGGCATAGCGGGAGGTTTCTTGTACGGGTGTTTAGCCTCTAAAGCCTTTGCAGTATTAGAATTGTATGGTGCAACACCGGATGAGCATAACACCTTTACTGCCGCAGTAAAGTGACCATCTGCAACTTTCTGAAAACACTGTTTAATGTTATTGTTGACAAGATCCCCCTCCTTTTGAATATTCATGTCACCTCGGCCTAAGGACCTGAACCAGATTAACATGGAAATACCGTCAACTTTCCCCCATGTGGCTAAAGAGCTAATTATTGATTGATTTTGCAAGGCTTTCTTATTCCCAGACCTGCTTTGGTGCCTATTTTTGGGTCTGAACACCTGTAAAGTGCAACAAAGAAGAAGTAACAGCCTAACCCACGCATCAACAGAACCTGGTTGAACAACCACTTTATAGAGTGTTGTTTTCAAAGCTTGCGAGAAAGTCAACCGACAACTATGAGATATACTCTTGACGATAACGATAGGTGCCTTAAGCACACAATCAAGGAGGGAGATATCCAACATGAAGGACTCATGAACAGTTGTCTTGGGTTATAAACAATGTACAAACAAAAAATTATTCTATTTTTTCTCTAGTCTTTGTGTGTGATAGTATTATCTTGGTTCGTGTTTGATTTGGCCTTGCATTTGTTGAACGAATTACACGAGTTGAAAAGCATCAATTTCGTTCCGATCGTAGACTTTGATGATATATTTTAGGTAAAGTCAAAGTTTGATATTGCCAATTGCCCATAAAGTCTTGATTTAATAAAGTGTAATAATGGATTTATTTTGTCTAAAGATTTTTCTTTTCTTCAAACAATCAACCCATATGTACTCTTATTTTATTTATTTATTTATTTATTTATTTATATTTACTTTTATTTTTATTTTTATCTAGAAGACGTCAGTATATAAAACCCATGCTTACAAAAATAGTGGTAAGAGAATGAAAAATGAAGAAACCCTTTATGGTTTTATAAGTACGTGAAATCTAACATGTAAATATCCATCCTAGATTATTTGAATATTGGAACTTCAAAAAATTACTTAGTATCTCAAAGGGTTCTGATGAGCATAGATTTTTCTTATTCCTCTGCGAGGAGTTTGAGGAAAAAAATTGAGAACATTAACTTTAAGCAAGTTGGGGACGAGTAGAGATAGGTAGGAGACTGATCGGGAAAGTTTTCTGTGAAACCATCAGACTCTTCGCGATGAAAGATTCATCCAATGGGAGCTCAAAGAGAAAATTCATACGGGTCAAATAGGTTCCACTTAGTAAGTTGTTTCGCATGGAGGCTTCTTCAAATAGAATACCTTTAGCATCAAACATTCTGATCTAAGGCATAAAAATGCAATTAGCACTTAGCAGGGTGTCCGTATTGTTTCTTGGAGGCTGAAACTACAAATCATATTTCAATATTTATGACCGGTCGGCTTCGTAAAAATGGCTTGGTAAATTGGTGACTTGGGTAGATTCAAGTTAAATCATATGAAAGTCGATCTAAACATCCACATATAGCTTTTCTCAAATGGAAAAAATTGCATGTTTTATCATATGGAATGAACAGTTCTAGATGGAATGTGGTTCTTTTTCCGTTGCTGATACGTATTTCCTTCAGTTTTATTTAAGAAAACTTGCCTTCTTCAGCTGGGTGTGCATGAGAACAAAGTACCCAACTCATAACCGAAGTTACAGTTGCCAATCTAAAACATATGGTTTGGCTTAATGTTTTTTCAAAAACAAAATTTACAGTTCAATTTCGGTTTTCACCTAACAAAAAAAAAGGGTACTCGTATAACAAAGAAAAAAACCCGACTTTTGTTATTGAATTTATAAATTCTAATTTTTATTATTAAATGTTAAATAATTTATTGAAAAAAAAAACTAATAAATGGTGTAGCCCAAAATTTTAGAAACAAATGTTTAATAATGAATTAGGGCCATTTTTTTCTCAAAATCTTCAAGCCCAATTGAAAACTTGAAATGGAACCATTTATAGAACGATTTTGAAAAAAAAAAAAAAAAAATGAAATCATACCGTTTTCAAAATCTCAAAAACCAAATTTTTGTTTTTGATTCAGTTTGACCCAAAAACCACCCAAACGACCTACACATACCCCTTGTATTAGCTACCGGCTAATCACATGTGTTAACACAAAAGCAAAATCAAAGACTCTCATTCAAGTAAGGCGAAAATAGTAGGGGGGAAACGGCGACACCGACTCACAACAATTTTCCAAAAAGGTTATAAAGTCCTCAGCGCATCATCATTAATTTCAAAAGAAATCAACAATGGAGTTATTAGCGGGTGGGGGCAACTAGCTTGCTATCGGGTAGAGTTAAGAGATCATTTATGAAAACTCATCAGCTATCAAGTCTAGCCTGTTCCTTGAAAACTCATCAATGGAAAGACCTAAAAATTCACCGTTTAATAATAAAACAAATGCGTTGAAGCAAACATTATGCAACAGGGAATATGTGAAAGTTCTTACCTTGAACTGTTGTCCATTTATGAACTTTCAGTGGTATAAAAAAATACCTTTTGATATTCATATTGATCTATTTTTTGAATTGAATTGTATAGAGGATATAAGCACTAAATAAATACAAGAAAGTCAAGGACTAATAAAAAAGGAACAACAAATATGGCAGTGATAGGATAGCTAATTTAGGAGGTAAAAATCGATTATTATTGACCAAATTATTTCTTTCCTTTACCCCCCCCCCCCCCCCCCCCTCAAGGTGGACCGTGGAGCATGTAGGTTGCTAATGCCCACCTTGTCAAGAAGAAACCTTAGTTGTTGAGCACCAAGTCCTTTCGTAAATAGATTGGCAATTTGCATTTTATAGTGTCTATACACATGGGGCGAATTTCATGAGCTTCTACCCTCTACCGAACAAAATATCAATCCATTTCTATGTGCTTGGTTCGTTCATGAAAGACGGGGTTGTTGGCTATGTGACGTGTAGCTTGGTTGTCACAAAAAAGGTTTGTAGCCCCAACAGGAGCAATGTCAAGCTCCCTTAGAAGCCATCGTGTCCATAGGATTTCACTAACGGTAGTGGCCATTGCGCGATTTCGGCTTCTGCCGAGGATTTGGAAACAACTTACTGTTTTTTTGTTTTCCATGATATTGGGGCACCTCCTAGGAGGAGAAGGTATCCGGTTCTAGAACGTCTTGTAAAGGGGAACCCAAGCCAATCCGAGTCACAAAAGGCGACGAGTTCTGTTCCACCTTTGTGTGAGATGCCTTGGCCAGAAGTAGTTTTAAGATACCTTAGGATTCTGTTTGCAGCGTTTGAGTGGCTTTGACGTGGATCTGAAACGAATTGACTTAGCACATTGACCGCACATGCTATGTAGGTCTCATTACTTGTAGGTACAAAAGTCTTCCTATTAGGCGGCGATATTGGCTAGCATCCAGCTTCGGCCCTTCTTCATCTTTATCAAGCTTTAAAATTTGCTCTATGGGGAAAGCACTTGGTTTACATCCTTCCATGTCGGTATATTTGAGGATGTTAAGAGTATATTTCTTTTGAAAACTAATCCTTCTGATGTCCTTGCTACATTGATGCCAAGAAAATACTTGAGTACCAAGATCTTTAATGCTAAATTTTTCATTGAGATGAGTCTTCAGTTGTTGGATTTTAAGCATATCATTTCCCACAACAAAAACGTCATCAACGTAGATAAGAGCGACAATGAAGATATTTTCCCTTTTGTATATAAAAAGAGAATGATCGGCCTTGGACTGCCTAAAGTTTAGTCCAAGAAGAACTATGGTAAAGTTTTTGTACCAGTTACATGAGGCTTTTTTCAAACCATAGAGTGACTTTTACAATTTACGCACTCTAGTATCGTTGTTTTTGGAGAACCGTTGACGAATCTTCATGTAAACCTCCTCATCGAGGTCTCCGTGTAAAAAGGCATCATTCAATCGAGTTGGTGGATAAACCAATTTCTCTTGACAGCTATGGTCAATAAGGTTCTCATGGTTACTAATTTTGCCACCGGTGCAAGCGTGTCGTGATAGTCTACCCCTTCGCTTTGTGTGTAGCCCTTTACAACGAGTCTCGCTTTATACCTTTCCACTTCTCCGTTGGGTTTATATATATATTTTATAAACCCACTTGGAGTCTACAACACGTTTTCCTTCGGGCAAGGTTCAAGTGTCCATGTTTCATTTTCTTCGAGTGCTTATATCTCCTTTTTCATAGCTTCTATCCATTTCTTATCATGTATAGCTTGCTTGAAATTTTTTGGCTCATTGTTTGAACTAATTCCCGCTAAGAATACTTTATAAGAATAAGAGAATTTATCATAAGAAATGTAATTATAAATGGGGTGTACCGTTGAGGCTTCTTGATTTGACGGTTGTGCATGGTCTATCGATGGCTGAAGCTTCACAATAAAATCATCTAATCGCTTTGGTTGAGAACGATTCCGTTTTGCTCTAGGTTCAGGTTCTTCATTTAAAATATTCTCATTTGTGTTTACTGTTTGAATAGAAGAAACCTCTTCGTGGGCCATGGTTTCATTGTCATTTGGTGGGCTTTCATTAGCTTTTGGTGGACCTTCATCATTGCTATTCATGTTTGAGTTCAAATAGGCTGGGGTTTCATGTCCATGATCTCCACAATTGTAGTCCTTTTCATAAGACATATTATCAATTGGTTGCTCAAAATTATGGGATGACCCTCTTTGTTGTTTAAAAAATTCAAAGTTGTCTTCATTTTGTTTGACGTTGGAGAAGGGAAAATGACTTTCGTGGAATTTTGTGTCTCTAGAAATGACCATTTTTATTTTTTTTATGTCATAAATCTTATAGCCTTTTGTTTCAGGTGGATATCCCATGAACACCCCAGGTCTCCCCCTAAACTCGAACTTGTGTCCTTTTGTTTCGTTGCTTCTATAATATGTTAAGCAACAAAAGATCCTCATGTGATCATAATCGGGTTTTTTTATTAAAAATTAATTCATAAGGTGTTTTTTGTTTTAGAACATTTGATGACAACCGGTTAATGACATAAGCCACCGTTAGGATGCACTCACACCAAAATCTCTTTGGCAAATTCGCCTCAAACATTAATGCTCGAGCTGTCTCAAGTAAATGCCGTTGTTTACGTTCCACCACCCTGTTTTGTTGGGGTGTGTGTGGAAAAGTAGTTTCTAGTAAAATTCCTTCTTTTGTATAAAAATCGATCATAAAATGTGATGTAAATTCACCGCCGTTATCACATCTTACCCTTTTGATACGTTTTTGAAATTGGTTTTCAACCATTTTGTGAAAATCTATAATGCACCTACTTGCCTCACTTTTATGTTTAATTAAAAAGACCCACACCGCTCTACTGAAATCGTCTACTATTGTAAAAAGACAGTTGCACATGAAAATTAAGGTGTGCGGTATCTCCTCGTCTACTATTGTAAAAAGACAGTTTGCACATGAAAATGAAGGTATGCGGTATCTCCCCCAATTGTCGTAGTGTAAAAGTTGAAAACAACCATTAGTTTTAATTGAGCTAGTGGGGAAAGGTTGTCTTGTATGCTTAGCCTTTTCACAAGAATCACAAACATTGTCTTGTGCCTTAAAAGAAACATTTTTAAGGAAATCTACTCGAGCGAGTTTACCTTTTGATGCATGCCCCAATCTTTTATGCCACATATCAATCATTGTTTCCATATCCTTTCTTTCATCCCCAAAGATCCTCATCTGGTATAGACCATTTCTGCACTTACCCGCGCCAATCAAGTTCCTTGAACGAAACCCTTGCATAACACAAAAGTCGGGGAAAAAGGTCATAGCACATTGTAGATTTTCGGTCAAACGACTTACCGACAATAGATTGCACTTAAACTTTGGGATATATAGAACTCCCTTAATTTTATCACCACTCGGCAAGGTGTAATTGCCTCTACATTCAACCACGACGGTATCACCGTTTGGGATTATGACAGGCGTTTCATAATTGTCTTTACTTCTATCTTCAAGTATATCGGTTATGTGGATCATGTGTTCCCTTAATTTATCATCAGCGTACTTGCCTGCCATGTCGGAAACTGCTTGTGTCTCCTCTCTGTTGACATGTGCAGTCTCCAAAAAAATACTTTAGGAAGGCTTCATATTGCTCTTTAGTGAGACCCGATATAACACCGTGAAAATATACCATCTAAATTTGGGCTAAAAATGTCAATTCTGGAAGTTAAAGAATCAAAAATGAAAAAATTGATTTTAATAATTCTTCGCGCAACGCAAAGCTAATTCTGAAACTACTTCGCGCTACGAGAAGTAGCTGGCACTAAAACCGAGAAAAAGGGAGTTTCGCGCTAAGCGAAGGAGTATTTCGCGCTACGTGAAACCTCGTTAAGTAATCTGATACATGTGTCCAACCACGTGTCAACACGTGGCACGTTTTGGCAAGACACGTGGCTTGACATGTCAGAATAGCAGTTCGCGCGACGCAAACGACGCTAGCTTGTCCTTCGCACGACGCGAAAGAGGCCAAAATCAAGTATAAATAGGGCAGTTACGGGTTTGAACCATCTCATCCCAAAACACCTTCTAAAGCACACACTTAACCTAGGAATCCGTGCCTGAAGTTTCTCGACGTTCCAACAGCTTGTTTCCACATGGTTTACGCAAGAAACAAGGTTCCAAAGCCCTGTTAACGACCTACTGCCTTATTAAGCGAAGTTCTACTGACGAGTTTCCTATCTCTTTTTGTTCTCATTCTCGAGTGATCGTTAAGGTAGGATTATGCTTTAGTTACTTTAATTACATAGATATTTAGAACCTAGTTAAGATTATAGTCATTAAACTATAAATGTTTTCCAAAGAAATGTTTTACTAAAGTAATGACGCTACTTTCACAAGAAGAAATGTTATCAAAACTATATATTTTGATGAGCATGTAGTAACTGTAAGGGGGATATCATTAGTAGACTCTTCTTGCCTAAGGTAAGTAATTCGTACAAATCCCAATCAACTGCGGGACCCGTTTACTTACCTGGAGAAGTTTGTCAACGTGATATAACCTATTAGGCCAAAACATGCTATCCCACACGTCATACGCAAATACAAATATATTTTCATAAAATGACTATAAATCTATCAAGGTTAAATCAGACCTAAGGTCTGTTGATTAATCAAGAAACACCATCAAGGTATTTATGCAAACCTATTACAAATATAGGTTAACAACATACCTGATGCGCTTGAAGTAGTTTAATAATTATTAACTAATTTAACTAAAAATAACCACTAAGTAATACTATAGACTCTCTAAAACTCGACTAAACTACTAACCGGCAAGTGAACCGATCGACTCTAGTAAAGCTAAGTAAGTCCGGATATCGAACCCACGAGACTCTTTAAATTACGTTTATTAGCTAATTAGACTCGACTACAAAACACGACTTATTAGTTATATTTGTTTGGGGGATTTTTATTTAAAATACTAATTTAATACTATAATTAAAAACTAATTAAGAAAACTAGTAATTTAAACAAAAGCAAAGTTTGTTGTGAAAATACGATGATGATGAGAAAACTACCTAGGCTAGACTCCCTTAAATTTCAGTAATGACTTGACTCGGGAAAATATTTAGTTATGGACTGGGATCATAAAATAGACACTTAAAAGAAAACCCGAATAGTACCCCTGACCCTTCTCAAGATAAAACCTACAGATTTCTAACAAGTTTTAACGCACACCAGTATTAAAAATCAAGTTCGCTTACGGTCACCCAATTGTTTATAATTTAGTTCCTTTATAAGAAATCCTACCTTACAGCGCGGAAATCAAAGGCAATTTACTATGATTAATTGATTTGATAAACAATAATAAATAATCAACCCTAGACGGACTCCTTACTAAAAACTAAATCTAGCAAGATTAAATAGTAAAGACTTATCAATAACCTAACACTTTACAGATTTTAGGTTAGCAGCGCACTTAGGTTTATTTAACAATATTATTCCTATGATCTTATCTCGAAATCAAATCATAAAATAATCAAGAACACAAAGTAATTGACCTAATAGCAATCCTATCAAATGAAAAACAATAATTAAGGAAAACTATGGAATAAAACTCATCAAACAATCCTAAGCACTCATACACATCAATTAATTATAAGCAAATCTTTTACTAAATCATAAAAACCTTAACGTAAATAATCCTAAAGTCAAATCAAAACATCAAGATAAATTCATCATAGCCTAGGCAGTCTATAACGTTTAGCCTAGCATCTTAAATTTAAACAAAACAAACATATAAGAATTCTTGGTGTAAAATAATCGAAAACGAAAGAATTAAAAGATAGAACACGTGTTTTTCGTCTTCAACTATCACGGGCAACACCAGCTGATTCTTCAACTCCAAAACTGCTGAAAACTCTTCTCGGTCGCCTTGGGATTCACCAAATTCGGATGTGGGAATGAGGTATGATTAATGGTGAGTTTAGGGGTCTTTTTATAGGCAACAGGGGTCCAAAAATAGGTTTAAGACGGTTAAACAGGAAGTTTCTGGAATCTGATCACCGCCATCACCTCGCCGCGCCGCGCGGCGGGCTTCTCCTCCCCCGTCGCGCGGTGCACCGGCCAACGGGGGGGGGGGGGGGGCTGGTCCACTTTGCTGGTCCGGTTCATTCCTGGTTTGGTCCGATTCGTTTCCTGACGCTTCGGTTCCTCGGTTCGGCTTGTTTTTGCTCGTTTTTCGCCCTCTTTTCACCGGAATTATAACCCGAAACCTAAAACATAAAACTAAGTTAGTAGTATACAAATCTTACAAGAAACCGACTAAAACTAATAAAATATTAAATAAAATATACACGGGATTTAAGTATAATAAACGTTATATCAATACCGAAAGGAAATGTTCTAAACGAACCGAACTGACGAAAACAAGTGAATACATTAAACCTTTACTAACTGAACTGATTTTACTCTTGTAGTAAATAGGTTTTTTATTGCAAAGAGTCTAATAAATGTTACGTGAGATTACTTGTTTCTAAAATCGTTATAATACAGAATAGATAATAAAATGCAGCTCAGACCGAATACACATGTGTCTGGATCCATACATAACTGACCATTCGGCATACAAAACCAAGTCAGTCATAACCAGTTCTCCAACAAGGTCACATAGCTTAGGGAAAGAACTGTCTCCGAACAGGGGCTATGTAACTCGGGAAACCTTTGAATTGTGTGTGTAGGGAAGTGGTACAACTCCTAGGAATGACAGGCATTCCTGCTGAAATTGTGAAACATAAAACTATGTATTTAACAACTGTTATAAATTATTTTATCGAGTCAACGTTTCACCAGCACATAGCTGACGTATTTTTCCAACCCTTGCAGGTAATTAAGTACTGATAGCAATAGACAAGGATTAGGAGTCATGAAGATAGAAGATCGCTCAAGATGGCTCAATTTTTAATATAATTCTTGTAATAATAATACAACAACATTTTGTAATCAAATACTCGGGTGTTTAATTCCCGAGAAATTTTCAATGTAAATTAATTTCTTATAAAAGTCTTCCGCTAAAATAAACCCGCTACTCTGATATATTTAAAAAACAGGTACCAACTGGCATTCACGCCCCTAGGCCCTCGACCGGGGTGTGACAGGTTGGTATCAGAGCCATCGGTTTCAGCGAATTAGGTATTAATATGCTAGTATCTAACCTTTAACAATTTATGTGATAAGTAGGGATAAACAATGATTGGTAGTCTACCTATCCCTAAGTAATAATCTGTGCAGATGCCTTATACAAACTACTACGAGCAAAAAACGCCGGGTAGCAAGACGCTCTAAACCTGTACCTGAACATGAGCCATCTGATATGGCCAGCAACAACTATAACTTCGGTCACAAGCAACCGACTGATCCGATGAATCTGACTGATCAGACAAATCCGATAGGACTGACTGATTCGATGAATTCAATGAATCCGATCAACCCGATAGATCAAATAGATCCTTATTTGGCTTTCGGAAGCCAACCGATGTATATTCCCAGTAGTCCACAAATGCCGATAGAAATATCAAGCGATACTTCTGAGGGCATTCCGCAATATTATCCCTCCGAAATTCCGACCTACCATCCTTCTGATGAAGTGGAGGTTCAAAGCAAAATCAAGCAAGAAACTAGTACAGATTCATCCAGTTGGATAAACTGTCATTCTTATCAAAGCATGTGGCACTTTGGGTCGCCACCGACAAATTATCAAAATCCGCACACTGTAACAGGACCGAGTCATGGACCGACCCATTATTCTGAGGTTCCTTACTTCCCACAGTATTAAGGTCCCATACCGACAATATTCGAACAAGCGGATGAAATTCGGGAGGAAGCCCGACTGGTAAAGGAATTCTACACAACAAAATTCCCGATGAGGAAATGCAAGCATATGTAGCGAATCCACACTTGTACCCAAAGGAAACCGCTATCTTTTTCCGTCAGCATCCGCACCCATGGGATATCCAAACCAACCAAATGCGATGATGGATGAGCTAAGGAATGAAAGAATCAAAAAGAAGAAAATAAGCGAGAAAATTATTTAGAAATGTGAGAAGATGAAAATCTTGTTAAGAAATGGACTAGGGATTAGAAATTTATGTTGTTTAAGCATGTTTTATTTCAATCCCACTATAATATAAATAATGCGATATAAAGGCAACGCGTGTACTTTGTTTTTGAATCCATTTATTTTAATGAATCACATAATGTCTGGAGAAAAGAACCAGGAAAGCCAAGGGAGTCAAATCAATAAACAAACAAAGACTCCTGAAAATAACAAAGTCATACCTGAAGAGTATGGTGGTGGAATCCGTGAAATGATTAAAGAAGCGATTGCACATCTGATTAAAGAAGCAGTTACACCTCTTATAAAAATGATACAAGATAACACTCGCACACTCGCCTAAGCAATAAGGTGAGATATCATTCCCCTTTTATTTTACTGTTTTCAAACGTTTTGGGGACATATGCGTATCTAGTTCATATTTTTACATCATACATATACAAAAACTTGCAAAAATAAATATTATGTGTATTTTCAATTAAATGCTAATTACTAGTTGTTTAAGTGTTTATTTTATTGCATTTGGAGAGGTCCATCATAATCACATTAAAGTGTGATCATACGCCGTCTTAGTAGCCAAAGCCCGTTCGCATGGCTGCTAGTCAGCGCAGCCAATGCCCAATTCGAAAGGCAACGATCAACTGACACAACTATTTGCTCATGGCTTGATTGATTTATACTCATATTATTTTGTTTACGCATTTATCATCTATCATTTATTATATATTATTAATAGTGTCAAAACTGGTGATTATCTCACTCAACATGTGTTATTGACAAATTCTATGCTTATTTTCTACGCATATGCAGGTTATCAGTTGATTTGAAGCTAAGTTGAAGGACGCATAGAAAGACCTTAGACAATAAAATAAATAATATTTGTTCTATTTTTCTTAGTTTTGGAATTACTAATTGTTTTGAATTATTATTGTCATGTTTGGAAATTGTGCACATATTTGAAAATCTGAAATAAATAAATTAAATAGATATTGTCATATTTTACATTGTATAATAATACCTTGTGAGCTGTGAACCACGGTTCGCACCCCGACATTTCCGTCTTAGGTTGGGGTGTGACATAAAAGTGCTGAAATACATTATTTTTCTACTGAAACGTGCAGAAACGAACATTAAAACTTGCTGAAACGCGCTGAAACTACTGTTTTTGCTGATAAACGTGCTGAACTGTGTGAAAACATGCTGAAACATGTAGTTTTAAGTGCTGAAACGTGTTTAATAGTGTTAAAATACACTATTTTTGTGCTGAAAATTGCTGAAATAAGTTGTTTAAACGCACTGAATCGTACCGAACTGCTGAAACGAACTGTTAAATGAGTTGAAACGCGCTGAATGTTTGCTGAATTCGCTGTTAACTACTACGATTTGCTGTTAACAAACTGCGGTTTGTTGTTAACATGCTGATTTTTAGTTGGGAATTGGTTCCAAGTTCGTTTAGTTTGATATGATATTGTTTATTTAAATCTGTTGTAAGTTTTGTAATTCTCCATTATGATGATAAATATATGGCTGTAATGCATGTACATGTTTACGAGTCTGGTTTTGGATCTCAAGGGTAGTTTAGGAACGAATGTGACTTTAAAAGGTCAAACTGCATCGTGTTATAATATATGTTTATATATAAATATATATGTATAGGATCAAGATCATGTGAGAACTTTTTGGGAATTGAGAACTATGAGAACCATTTTGGACAACAAAAAACCCAAAAATAAAAAAAGTCACAAAAATAAAAAAAGTAAAAAAACAAAATTCTTATTTTTCATCCCGGTTTTTAAAAAAAACTGAAATTTTTTTTTCTCTGTTTAGCTAAATTATACATATATGTATAATATATACATATGTACACATGTGTTTTTTATACACATATATAAAATTTAAGGTAAATGATAATGTATATATGTGTACATTACGTAAACTAGAGATTAAATGAAAGTATATATATATATATATATATATATATATGTTTATGTATAGTATGAATTAAAAAAACAACAAAAAAAAAATTCGGTTTAGCTAAATTATTCATATAAGTATAATATGTATATATATATATATATATATATACACATATGTTTTTTTTATACACATGTATAATTTAAGGTAAATAATAATGTACATATGTGTAATTATGTAAACTAGAGATTTAATGAACGTATACATATGTGTATAGGTATAATACGAATAAAAAAAATTCCGTTTTTTTAAATGAAACCGGAATGAAATATAAGAAATTTGGTTTTTTTACTTTTTAAATTTTTTTTTATAATTTTTCAAATATTTTTTTAGAGATTTTTTTATTGGTCCAAAATGGTTCTCAAAGTTCTCAATTTGCAAAAGGTTTTCTTAGGATTATATATATATATATATATATATATATATATATATATATATATATATATATATATATATATATATATATATATATATCAGGTAAGGATCCTAAGAAAACTATTTGCAAATTGAGAACTTTGAGAACTATTTTGGACCAATAAAAAAACCTCTAAAAATATTTTAAAAAAATTATAAAACAAAAAAAAATGAAAATTTTAAAAAAGTAAAAAAAAAACCAAAATTCTTATATTTCATTCTGATTTCATAAAAAAACAAAAAAAAACAAAACAAAATTTAATTCGTATTATACCTATACGCATGTGTATAATTTTATTTAATCACTAGTTACGTAATGTACACATATGTACATTATCATTTACCTTAAATTATACATATGTGTATAAAAAAACATACGTGTACATATATGTATAATTTAGCTAAACCGATGATTTTTGTTTTTTATATATGAAACCGGAATGATAGTTAAGAATTTTGTTTTGTTTTTTTTTTACTTTTTTCATTTTTGTTTGTTTTTTTGTTTTATGATTTTTGTGTCTTTTATAGTCCAAAATGGTTCTCATAGTTCTCAATTTTCAAAAAATTCTCTCATGATCCTGATCATATATATATATATATATATATATAAAGAAAACTAAATATAACAGCATGACACGCAGGGTCTTATGTTAGAATTTAGATTAATATAATCACTGTTTAAACATACAAAACATCCATTAACGAAACTCAATATATGTTTAGCAAAGTGATCCATATAAACTTAACCATATATAAACTCAAAACTCAATCTACTTATCAAATGCAAGTCATATTATATAACAAATCAAACAAAACAGATCAAAAAGTTACTCCCTCTAAACTTACCCTTTACACTCTTGCCTTCGTTTTTGTTTCTTTTGTTTAACCAATCATGTCATGGCAAGCCGTCCACTCACTTGTTTTTTGTTTTTTTCTTATAACTTTTAAAATATGAGGTATTATATGATTCCAAATATACCATGAACATTACTAACTAATTGTACCAAATCAAAACGAAATAAAACAAGTTATTACAAAAAATAAAATAGCAAAACGATTTGTTTGCTCAGTTGAAGGATTTCAGGGCTGAGCTTGCTCTTCTTCGTGCAGCTAAAGTTTCTGGTGGTTATCGGCTTTCCGGTAATGGTTGTCGGAAACGTTTTTCTGGCTAGGGAAGGATGGTTGGTAAACTCATGTGTGTATGAGTTGAGACAACCGGCGGCTAGGTTAGTGATAAAATTCTCTACCCTGGGTTGCATAATGGGCTTAATGAACGGCTGGGTCATTTTTATCAAACATGTTATGGGCTACTCGACCTATTTGTTAATGGACCCAGCTAATTAATATTATTTCTTTTGGATGGATTAATTTGTGTTGGCCAGACATGCATTTGTTTGGACGGGCATGCTTTATGAGTTTACCTAGGTTTGTTCAAATAAAGAAAATTGTTTTGGACATTTGGGTCAACATTTGTTAAGAACCGGGCCTGACATTTGCAAGATATTTTTTTGGGTCTATAAAAGAATGATTATTCGGATCGACCAAACTGAAAAAAGTCAAACTTGTTTGAATTTTCGTCATTATTGGACCGTGTTCAAAGCATATTATTTATATGTTATTTTCAAGGTGTTTGAGAATTGGATCCTGAAAATGTGGGCTACGAGCATCAGAGATGCTTGTTTATTAATGTGATAATTTTTAAACAAGTTGCATTTAATAGGGAATTAAATTATTTAAGCACTCAACCTGAAAATGCGGGATACGAGTATCTGGGATACTTATTTATTAGGGGTCAGTTACTTAAATAATTTCATTCACGGAAATAATAAGCTTTGTCATTTGATCGTTGTCCCTGGTATTTCGTCAAGCTCTTCTGAACCTATATTGCTTAAGATCCGAGATGGATAAAGAAGCAAGAACGTCTTCATGAATGAATTAGGTGGATCATACCTTAAGGGGTGATTGAAGAAGTTTCGGTTATCTGGATGATTTGAGAAAATGCGAGACATGGTTCGACGATGTTTTGAGATCACAAGTCAAGGGGGTGATTGTAAGGCCAAAAATGTGACTTGTGATATCAAAGTACAAAACCGTTATATATTTACGGTCAAGTTAATAATTAAAGTGGGCAAGAAATCCGGACACGAGACGAGAACTTCGACGCGCGTTTAAGTTTAACGGGAAAGCTTCTAGATTATGTTTTTATTTGGCTATATATAGGAAATTTTTTGTCATATGTAAATGTGTGTTTTCTAGTGTGTAAACAACCACCCAAGGGGAGCTCACCTTGGGTGGGACCGGTTCGTTTTTAATATTATGAATCTTTTGTACCGGTTACGAGATCGTTTACCCTTTATCATATCTTTACATTATATGTTCGATCGTTTGTTTATACCGCATCCATTTCGTGCGATTATCAAGAACAAAACTGTTCGTTGTCATATATGGTTTCAGGACCTACAGATTATGTCATGGGAGAGAAAGACATGATAGCAAATAAAAAAAATAAGAAAATGGATGTCATAGTGTCAAAAGACTAGAATGCCCTTCTTAGTATTTCTTCTAAAAAGTCAAAAGAGTGTATGTGGAATCATAATAGTCACACAAAGAGTTTTCAGGGTTTTTCTAACTCGATGGGGTTTTCAATTTATACTTAGCATATATATATATATATATATAGGGAAGGGATAAAATAAAAATAAGTAGTTTCCTAGGAATGCTAGGAATAAATTATAGCCATTGGATCATGTTAATCAATGATTGAGATTTAAAATTACCAAAAACTGACATAGTTTCCTAGAATTACTCTTTCACCTTTATAACCGACGTAGTTCATTGAATTATTATTTCATCATAGGTTATAATGCCACATGTCAAAAATCTATTGGTTCTTACTATTTCTAGGAAACTCCTTATTTTTATTTGAACCCTTTTCTATATATATATATATATAGGTGGGATCTAGTGAAAACTCCTCTTAAAGAAAAAACTTAAAAACTCCTAAAAAACTATTTTTAACTTTTTCTTTAATTTTTTTTTGAAGTTTCTTTTTTTTCCCTTATTCTTATATGTTGTTTTTGGTTCCAAAAAAAAAAAAAAAAACAAAAAAAAACAAAAAAAACTTGTCGGTAACCTCGTCGGTGTAGTGCACATGTGTAATAGTGTGCATTGCATATATGCAAAAGTGTTGTATTGCATATAATACAACACTATTGCACATATTTGATACACACTATTGTATATATGCAATATAAGACTAATATGCACATCGAATACACATTAGTACGTATGTGTAATACAACATTAACGCACTGTGCACTACATCGACTTTTATTTTATTATTATTTTTTTTTCCATATAATACAACACTACTACACATATACATACACAAATATTGAATATATGCAATTAAAAACTATTGAACTTAAAAATACATAGTAATACATATGTGTAATACAACGGTATCACACAGTAATACGTATGTGCATTACAGCGAGATTTTTTTTATTTTTTTCGAGTGAAGGGTAAGAAAATATAAGAATAATAGCAAAAACAGAATTTTGAAAATATTTTTTTTATTTTTAATTAAAAATAATTCTTTAGAAGTTTTTAAGTTTTCTCTCTAAAGATGAGTTTTATATTCATTATATATATATATATATATATGTATATATATATATAAAGCAGGAATTGGCCGGAGATGAGATATGAGTCATATATGACTATAATCTGCTTAAAATGGAATTTACACACAAGGAAAAGAAGAAACATAAATGCAAATTTTCGCATAAATGGGATTTTAATGGAACTTAAGTGACTTAATTTGTACAAATAAAACTAAGAGGACTCAAAATGACTGATGAATTATATGCAGACTCTTCTAAAACATGTTCCCGTCATTTCATTTCGAAATTTTTAAGAAGCGGCAAAGATTTCATGACATTGGAAACTGATCCCCTAATTTTAATTCGCCCGATTACAAGCCCTCCATCGCCGATCCCCTAATTTTAATTCTTTTTGAAATTCTCAAGGTACGTAAAACAATTCTTTTTGAAATGCTCATCGATCATCTAGTTTTCATCCTTCTAAAGAGTACCTCCGGACTTCTGTTGATCTTAATTTTAAACCCTAGTTTTACATTTGATGTACTTCGTTAAAAATGTGTAGTCGTGTTCATCATATATAATCCTCTTTGTTTAAATGCTTCGTTTATGGATCGATCTTAATTGCATGCAACATTGTAAATCTGAAAGTGACGTTAATTGGGCATGGATCATTCTTAATAGCATGTAATCTTCAAATTTAAACCCTAGTTTCAAATTCGATTGGTTGATCCAGTTTTCTTCAAACTTTATATCGACTATGTATGGGTTAAAAATGTGTAGTCATGTTCATCATAATCTTCTATTTCAAGATGTTTTAAAATCTACAAAGAAGTATACAAACAGCACGAGTAGTAAGCGTAGTTTTTTTTTTTGGTTGAGTGAAGAGTGGGGCGGTCGTCACTCCCACCAAGCAATATTTTTGCGGTGTAAAAGAGGGCGGCATGGTGTTTACCGCACCATGGCACCTGCCACATCGTCTCTGCGTCTTCATCCCGCACCCATAATGCACGCCCTTTGTGTGGTGTGGTTTTTAGATCCTTTCCTTTTCCTCCAAACATTTATATAGAGTGACATTACTAATTTGAGAGTTTCTCTTCTCAGTATATATAGGATTTAAGTATTGTTACATTAAATAATTTCACTGATCTACATTAAAAATTTTCAGGTGATTGAAATGCAAAACTGGATTGAAAACATCGATTTCTGACTCTAGCCATATAGAACGATTGCATAATACAGAGTGCATGACAGATGGATTTGATACTTGATAGAAGAAGTATCATTGAAAAGGAAGAAGAAAACAATCAAGATAAAACCAGAAATTTTCCAGATGATCTCATTCACCGCATTTTCACTTTCCTTGACATGAAATATGTTGTTCAAACAAGTAAACTGTCTCACAACTGGGAGCATTTTTGGAAATCAACAGACTATCTAAACTTAAATTGTTGTGAATTTCGTACACAGTCTATATTTTCAAAATTTGTGAAGCACATGCTATCACATCGGAGCGATGACGTAGAACTGTCTAAAGTTACCCTAACATTCAAAGGATCAACCAGCCCCACTGTTGTAAGAAGCATTGTAAAGTATGCATTTCTGCATAATGTTAGGGAACTGAATATGACGTGGTTCGCTAGGAAGTTCTTTGATTTCCCAGAATGTCTTTTCAGTTCTCAAACCCTCAAGCATCTCACCCTTGCAACCAGCGATCAATCTTTCTATCAACACAACGCCAGCTGCATACCAAAATTAGTATGGGATTTTCCAGCTTTAGAAACTGTGTTTTTGAGTAATATGCATTTTGGTGATAAAGGAGATGAGAGCGTTGACCTCTTTTCCAAGTGTGTTAACCTAAGGGATCTCACTTTACATAAGTGTTGCATGTCCGGCTTACGGATTTTCCATATTTGCACTCCAGAACTTTCTGATCTCACAATTACTGATTTTACTTCATTTCCAGATGTTTTTAATGTGGTCGCTCCGAAACTTGAGAATTTTACTGCAAGTGTTAAGGCTACTGTTAATAAATGTCCACTCATGTTTGAATCTCTGCAATTGACTACAGAGGGTTTTGTTTCTCTTGAAAAGGTGAACCTTTCCTTGTCAATGCCCCATTATGAACAGAAGAGATTTGTTCCGCTGCTACTCGATTTGTTTCGAAAACTCCGCTGCACCAAATTTCTGGTTATTAATTTGGATATAATTGAGGTAACAAATACCACTTGTCATGCTTATTGTTATTTATCCTTGCACTTATTGTTTTATATTTTGCCTAGACTTTAAACTAGTTTTATTGTTTTGTGGATAAAGAAAAAGTTCATAATATAAACGGTAAACTGCTTGGACAATGTAAGGTATATGATTTTCATGGCCCCTCAGTGAAAATGAGACGGGGATTATAAATATAACTTGAGATACTTATAAAGTATTGGGGAGTAAAGTAAAGAGGATCATAATGTAAAAAAAATTGCATTGCTTTCATGTGCTTATTGCTTCTTATCCTTTTTGTATGTATAAGACCGTGCTGGAATTGTATATACATTCTTATTTTTGTTTATTTGTTTGCATATTATGTACCAAGACACTCTCATTATGCCTGGATCAATTGTCATGTGAACCACGTCCATTCGATAGATTGAAGTGTTTGAAGATTAATAAGGCGTCCCGGAAACAAACGTGTCATATAGCTACAGTACCCACTCAAGTCAGAAACTACTTTCTTGAGTATTCTCCCAATGCCACATTCATCATGGATTTACCTCAGGTACATGACTAGACAATCTACATAATTTCCACCATATTCTATTTAATCATTCCTTCGTGACACCCATGACAAATCTTGTATCATTAATGCCCGTGGATGTGCGCATTGAACTTCCGTAAGCATACATACAGCTGCATTATAATATAGGGTGACAAAACACTTCACATTTCAACAAATTCTTTACTTTATATACCGATCTTCCAATCCTGTGGCTTCTTATATAATCCATCTTTGCTGATTATACATCTACCCGTCTATATGTACAAACTTAAAAGTTATTTTATTCACTTATATTAAATCAACTTATCATTATTTATATAACCTTAACATATTTAAAGTTGAAGTTTTCTGTTGGGGATAATTTTGAAAAGAAAGATAAGGAAAGTTTCGAATAAAGACGGAAGCTGAGTAAAAGTCTCCTTAAAATGTTTATGAGGTTGGAGTTTGTTAGTTTTCGTATTAGACTAGGATTGGACTAAAGTGCATTATAAACAGAGTCCATGTTAAGGGGGTGTTTACCAGAAATCTTGTATGTTGCTCGATCTGGATATCGTTGCCTGGGCCTTTATTTCTATGCAGTAAATGAGTGTGGCATAAAATTATTAGTTTTACACTTGCCTGAAACAGAGAAAATAAATGTGGAAAATTCACATTTAACTTCAATTGTATTGAATACCTCTAGATTTCTAGATTTACAAAGAAAACTATTCCTCAGACAAGAGGACAAAATTGTCAGTGTAATTACCTATTTAACTGCTTCTATTGAAGGAGCCACAGAAGAGATCAATGCCGCAGGTAGATGATGAGACAATTGCTAAGAAGGTGGCCAAGTTGAAGACTAAAAAGAAGGTGGCCCAAGAGAAGAGAAAGTTGGAGGCAAATATTCACATTGATCAGCCAGATGTTAGTATAGCTGAACTTCCTCCTCCAAGACAGTCTTCATCCATAGTAAGCCTTCCATTACCTTGAAACCATGACTACGAATCTTAATGCAACTTTTACAATAGTGATATGAGCGATATTTATCAGCGCAGCAAACATACAATGTGCATATGATAAAACTAATATTCACTTGACCCAACTGCGCTAGCATTTTATGAAGGCTGAGTTTAGTCGGGGGGCTGCGATCAACCAATTTATGTCAAAACGGGCCAATCTAGACAAAGAACTTTAGTTATATTTTTTATAATAATGGTTTTGTTGTGACCCTCCCTAAAAATTTACCCCTTGTGCTACGGGTTGCAACCTGTATATATGACTAGTAGCTGCTGAAAAGTGTGCCGTAACGGCTGCCCGTTATTTTCATTTACATATATCTAGTTGTTACTTATTTCTTCAATCTTAAGCTAAATGGTTTATACTGTTTTAGTGAGATAAATGCAACCTTTTTATCATTTTCTTAAGGAAAAAGATCATCAATGTCTTTTCTAGAATGAGTTTTAGCAATATGAAGATCACCGATCACTGTGATTTAGATGTCACTTTTTTTTTTTCATTAGTAAAAGCAAACGGGGATTTACTCATAAGCTGGATAGGGAGGTCACTAGTATTACTTTGCAATTCTTGTGTCAAGTTAGTCATTATTTTCCAGAGTGTTTTCTCTCCCAACTGATATGATGCTTTCCAAATATTCTGTTTCAGATGCCCACATTCTCAAGCTTTGCTTAGTCAGGAAACAACATATGGCTGTTCAACCTTCAAATTAAGAGTTATTTCAATGCTTTTATTTAATATGTAGGCTTGTTTTGTTGTGTATTATGTGTTATGGGCAACCAACTTCAAGTTATAGTAGTATAAACAATTTGTCGTGTCAAGTTTGATAAATGGGTGATTCGACTTTCATGGAGCTATAATGTGAAAACTCGGAGATGATGTGTGTTTCATACATTAAGTTTTCTTTTCTTTGTTGTCTGTTATAGGTAGTCAATTTGGTTTTTTGAGAAAAATGCATGGTAGTTTCTTTATGTTTTATTTGGCTGACAGAGGCTGATCCATAAATTTTTGTTATAATGACACAAAATGTTGTGTGTCAAAGAGAACAAGGTCGGGAAAACATTCTTGAGGCCCATAGCGGAATGAACTTTTGGGCACATTATCATTACTACAACCACCATAAAGTGACGAAACTTATACATTTAAATTGGAGGACCGAAAATATATGCTAGATTTGGGCTTTTGAATTAAGAAGGGCCTAACTAAATAAAACTAATATAATTCAAAACTCATAGAGTTGATACTTACATTAAATGAAACTAATATTACTCTGAACCATAATTCGATAGGTAACACTAATTTATTTTTAATATTTGTCCGTATAAACATTTTTTTTCTTAAACCAAGTTTGTTGGACACACCGTTTCAATAACAAAACAATAAAAATAACATGTAGTTTACTTAATATAAACTACAATAAATTAAATGATTAAACAATTTAAACTACCTGCTAAAATAAACAAAAAGGGGGGGGGGGGGCATGATATATCAAGTGTTAGAGCATTCTCAACCTATCCTCCATCCTCATATTTATAATTACACTAAAAAACACTGCATTTCTCTCTTCTGTTTAATTAAATAATAATTTTTTATACTTTTATCATTACAGTTTTCTCTCTCCGCCCTACATTTAAAAAAAAATCACTACCTTTTCCCCAAATTTACAAAAAATCTCTACCTTTTTGTCACACCCCAACCTAAGGCGGAAACGCCGGGGTGTAAGCATGATTGCTCATAGCTCGAGGTAACTACCATGCAATTAATATGACAATATCTAATAATAAATTTTTCATTTAAAAACATAATATCCATAGATAGCAAATATCTATAACAATATCTCATAACAAAAATAGAAATAATCCAAATAACTTAAATTATATTGTTCTTGATAATAAAGCCTATGGTCTCATCTAGCAAAACAATACTCCATCCTTAGTTCAAGCAATAACCTGCATATGCATAGAAAATAGAATAGTTTTGCCACCAATAATGTTGAGTGAGCAAGTCATCAGTTTTGCAATGATATATATAATATGAAATATAGCAAAACGTAAGTAAATCGGTAAATAAACCAAACTAATGAGCAAATAGAGTGTCAAGCGAACCATTGCCAAGTGAATCGGGCGCTGGTTAAACAAGACGGTCGTATGATCATACTATATGAGAATATGTTGGACCTCTCCGAATGTGTAAAATAACCAAGTAAGCAATCAACAAGCATGTTTAGCAACTCACACCCAATGCAACGTTTGCTAAAGTTAAGATATATATAATACGAAAATATATAGGACGCATACGCCCCCAAAAAGTTTGAAAATAAGTAAAACGGGGGAATGACACAACTCACCTTTAATATTAAGCGAGTAATGATATATTATGAATAAAACAACGAGTCTTCCGATTAACACGTCGCAAGAAAATAACCAACAGGACCTGAAACTTAGCGATATGAAAGTATAAGTAAAAAAAAAAACTTAATGCCGCTGGAATCAATCCAAACGGCTGAGTAGAACTCGAGTTATGTTAATTTTAACGTTTAAACGAGTCGAGTCTGACCAGAATCCGAACTTCGAGTTGGAAGTCGGGTTTTGGTCAGAACCCTTAAAATTTTATTTCGAGAAGATAATTCTTCTGGACCAAACGTTGAATCTGACCAGAAGTATGAGAAAACGAGAAGTCAAAGTTGTTAACTGTTTTACCCTTTATCGGGTTTTAAAGCAATTGACCAGTCAATACCCTTCAATCTTAGAAATTGATTGAAGGTTATCGACTAAAGGATGTTTCTGAACAAAAATTCAGTTTATAACTTACCCGGAAAGTGAACGAACAAAGAGAGATATTGAGTCAACGGTCCTTAGACTTGCAAAGTCAACCGTGTTATGAACGGTTCTTCAACAAAACACCAAAAACCGAGAGGATTCGAGATGGGCAGATGAAAGTGATGGCTGAGGGATGATGTTTAGGGTTTTATGTAAAGTTTTGTGGCAGAGGTTTAGGTTTATTTATATAGAAAAAGCTAAACCGAACTAATTATGGCCTTTTTGGCCCGTTTAAGTAAGTAAATATGTATTTCATGAAAGAATCACTGATTTTAGCATAAATATTTGATCTTGATTGTTAAGAAACGAATTCGAATATATATTTTAGTTATATTAAGATGTCTTGGTCGTTAATTCTCTCTAATATGCCGAAAATACACGATTTTATACCTTAAACGAGCTAATAAACGAAAACGAACTCAGATTCTGCACAGGGTGTTCCCTGCGATGCGCGGCCAGCCTAAAGCCCGCCGTCGCGCGGCGCTTCGGCAGCTAGGAGGGGATGTTTTCATATTTTATAAGATTAGTCCCTAAAGTTTGGTTTTTTGGTCATTATATGAACTTTTTATGATATAATTAGGAATTAAACATTAATTAAAGTACAAGGGCCTAAAATGAATATAAAGAAACTTTGTAACTCATAAATGCATAGTTTTATTAAAGATTAGGATCCGAAAAAATGTTCGTACAATGATAAAACAGACGCAAACGAATATGGTAAAAAACCCGAAATGTTACAGTATCCCCTACTTTTAGGAATTTCGTCCCGAAATTAGAGAATAGCTGTAGCGAACAGATGAGCATACTTCTCCTTCATTTGATCTTCACGTTCCCAAGTAAACTCAGCTCCTTGCTTCGATTCCCATCGCACCTTGACTAACGGTATACGACTACGCGTAGTAACTTTATCCTTGTGTTCCATGATCTCAACGGGTTTTTCAACGAAATGCATGGTCTCCTCAATACGAACTTTGTCGAGAGGTATTTGAAAATTACCCTCGGCAAGGCACTTCTTCAAATTCGATACATGAAATACCGGATGAATATTTGAGAGTTCAGATGGGAGATCAAGTCTATAAGCAACAGGACCAATACGCTCAATGATTTCAAAAGGACCAACGAAACACGGAGATAACTTCCCTTTCTTTCCAAATCTCACAACACCTTTCCACGGAGATACTTTGAGTAGAACACGATCACCAACATTAAACTCAAGAGGTTTCCTACGCTTATCCGCATAACTCTTTTGACGACTACGAGCAGCGAGTAGATTTTGGCGGATTTGAGTAATATGATCAGTCATTTCTAGAACTAACTCCGGACCAGTAACTTGAGATTCTCCAATTTTGTTCCAACAAATAGGAGAACGACATATGCCATAAAGAGCTTCGAAAGGTGCCATACCAATGCTAGAGTGAAAGCTATTGTTATACGAAAACTCAATGAGCGGTAGATGAATATCCCAATTGCCCCAAAAATTGAGGACACATGAGTGAAGCATGTCTTCTAGAGTTTGAATCATATGCTTATATTGACCATCAGAATGCGGATGATAAGCGGTACTAAGATCCAAACGAGTTCCCAAAGCGGTTTGGAGAGACTTCCTAAAATGAGAAGTAAAACGACCATCTCTATCGGAGATAATGGTTAATGGAGTTCCATGATGACAAACAATACTTTCAATGTAAATATGCGCCAATCGATCAACAGAATACGTTTCCTTGATGGGAATGAAATGAGCAGAATTCGTCATACGATCGATGATTACCCAAATACTATCATGTTGCTTTCGGGTAGAAGGAAGCTTAGTGATAAAGTCCATAGCAATATCTTCTCACTTCCATACGGGAACGGGAGGTTGCTCGAGCAAACCATAAGGTCGATGATGCTCGGCTTTGACTTTAGAACAAGTGAGACATTTTGCAACGTAGAGAGCAATGTCTTTTTTCATTCCGGGCCACCAAAAGACGGAACGAAGATCGGCGTACATTTTATCAGCACCGGGATGTATGGAATATCATGACTTATGAGCTTCGTCCATTATGAATGTGTGAAGGTCATCACGATCGGGAATTCATAATCGATTAAAGAAATAAAGTAAACCGTTGGGCTTGGTCTCCAATTGAGATTCCGCACCACACGACATCTCGTCATACATGTTGCCTTCGGTGACGGATTCATGTTGCGCGTTAAGAACACGCTCTTCGAGATCATTTTGATCAAGAACACAAGTAAGTAGCACGGATTAGACTTGTTTCTTACGGCTAAGAGCGTCGGCCGCGACATTCTCTTTACTGGGATGGTAAAGAATCTCGCAATCATAGTCGCTAAGCAACTTGGCCCAACGACGTTGTCTCATGTTGAGTTCCTTTTGATCAAAGATGTGTTGGAGACTCTTATGATCGGTAAATACTACGCATTTGGTACCATAGAGATAATGTCTCCAAATCTTCATGGAGAATACGACGGCACCAAGCTCGAGATCATGCGTCGTATAATTCTTTTCGTGAACCTTGAGTTGTCTCGAAGCATATGCTATAACCTTGCCTTGTTGCATGAGAACACAACCTAGGCCTTGGTTAGAAGCATCACAGAATACGATGAAATCTTCAATACATTCGAGAAGTGCAAGAATAGGAGCGTTGCAAAGCATGTCTTTTAAAGTTTGAAACTCTTCCTCTTGCTTTGACCCCCACTCGTAAGGTTTACCCTTATGTGTAAGAGTGGTGAGGGGCAATGCAATCTTCGAGAAGTTACGAATGAAATGACGTTAATATCCCGCCAAACCAAGAAAAGAACGAATTTAGGTGGGAGACGTCGGTGTCTTCCAATTCTTGACGGTTTCAATCTTCGCAGGATCGACATGAATACCCTTGTCGTTAACAATATGGCCTAAAAACTGAACTTCTTAAGCCAAAACTCACACTTCAAAAACTTGGCATACAATTGTTCCTTCCGTAGGAGGTCATATAGCATGTAGATGCTCTTTGTGATCGTCTTCGGATTTTGAGTAGATCAAGATATCATCGATGAAAACAATTACGAATTTGTCCAAGTAGGGTTTACACACACGGTTCATGAGGTCCATGAAAACCGCGGGTGCGTTGGTTAGCCCAAAAGGCATAACACAAAATTCGTAATGCCCATATCGAGTAAGGAAAGCAGTCTTGGGTATGCCATCTTCATTAACGTGAAGTTGATGATAACCCGAACGGAGATCAATCTTCGAGAAGCAAGCAGCTCCTTGAAGTTGATCGAAAAGATCATCGATACGAGGGAGCGGGTAACGGTTCTTGACGGTAAGCTTGTTGAGTTCGCGATAGTCTATGCACATACGAAACGATCCATCTTTCTTCTTCACACAAAATAGGTGCGCCCCAAGGAGAAGAACTCGGGAGAATGAAACCCTTATTGGAGATTTCTTGTAGTTGGCTCGAAAGCTCTTGCATTTCGGAAGGTGCAAGGCGATACGGTGCTTTAGCCACGGGATTAGCTTCAGGTATGAGATCAATGCAAAACTCGACTTGACGAATAGGAGGAAGTCCAACAACGTCATCGGGAAAGACGTCGGGAAACTCGCGCACAATAGGAATATCTTGAATCTTCTTCTTCTCCTTGTCTTTCTCCACCACAAGCGCCAAAAAGGCAACATACTTCTTACGTAAATAGCGTTGATCTTGAAAGCACGACATAAGATTTAACTCAGAAGCAGGCGTAGTACCGGATACTTTAAGAATACGACCATCTTGATGAGGTATACGAAGGAACTTATCTAAATAAACGACTTCAACGTGATTTAAAGTCAACCAATCCATCCCAACTATGACATCAAAACTCCCCATTTGCATCGGAATAAGGTCTATACGGAACTTGACCTTATTAAGAACTATGACACAATCCCGAATAACCGAATTGATAGTAATCGAATTCCCATTAGCTACTTTTACAGAAAAAGGCTTAGACAACCTATCCCAAGGCTTATCAATAATGTATGCAAAGTCTAACGAAATAAAGCTCTTATCGGCACCAGTATCGAATAACACGGAAGCAGAATGGTTATTAATAGAGAATGTACCATTCACCACATCACTTGAGCCTTGGGCTTGATTCGCATTTAGTGGTGGAACTTCACCATTCATAAGGGGGGGGGGGGGTGGTCAAAATGCATTCCAGTAAATTCGATAACTAAATTTTTATTTTGTATGCCATTCGATAATTACATTTTAATTATTTGATTTTAATTCCATACAATGCAAGTTATAGTATTTGTATTTACAAAAATGATATTTGCTGTTCAATTCTCTGTTTTTTTTTACATAAATGATATAAATCATATTAATAGAAAAAGAATTAAATAGCTAGGAAGTAAGATGCAGAACACCTTTATTGCATTTCAGATATCATAGATAGCTATCATCCTAAAGAAACAAAAAAAAAAAAAGGTTTGAAAGGAAATAAAAATTATTTATTTATCCATTCTTATTTCCTCTCTCTCATTTCTTCTTCACATGAAAAACCACCCTCCCTCCGGTAAACCACCAATTATGTTGCTCACCATCCTCTATATTCTTCAACTATGCAATAGATGAGGGCTTGGAAAGGGTAAGAATACAAAGCAAAAAAGCGACAAAGACTATGGTAACGTCAAACCTGATTCGCAGGACAACAACCGGGGGGGGGGGGGCTAGGACCCCTCCTCGCCCCTATTAAGGTCCGCCCTTGTTCGCATTCATCATGAAGGCACGACCATTCGAACCTTGAGGAGTTGGTGCAGCTTGATTAGTCGGAGGGGCTTGAATAGCAGGGACTTGAGCAGTAGCAGTCGGCGAAGCTATAAGTTGTGGAACTTAAGGAGCATAGGTATGATGTGCAAAGATTTGAGGGATTGGGGATTGGTAGGTTTTGACTTGATAGGCTTGCCTAGTGTAGTACGGTGCGGGAATAACTTGGGCTTGATGGGCATAATAAGGAGGAGGCATCACATGGGCTTGATTGGCACGGGCTAACAATGGGCACATATTGCGGAGATGACTAGGATCTCCAAAATGGTAGCAAGCACGGGTATTTGGAACACCGGCTTGAGCTTGGGGGGTTATTAGCAGCTCGAGGAACAGACGGTGCGGGTTGTTATGGAGCGGCTCGTGCATTTGGAGGTGCACGACAAGTATTAGCAAGATGCCCATAACGGTTACACGAGGTGCAAAGACGGAAAATGGTGGATGCGGGATGATGATGGTCATAGATTGAGCACAGTGGGTGCGGTCCATTGTACGACTTCTTGTTGGGTGCATTTTGGTTCGGGGCTTGGTTGGGTTGGTTCACAGCATAGTTTTGGTGATGAGTCTTTCTTTTTTGGTTGTTGTTGTTCTTTTGGTAACGGTTAGAGTTGTTGTTATGGGTAGGCTTAGGATCGGCTTTGGCATAAGTAGAGGATTCGGCTTTACTCTTCTCGGCAGCAGGCTTGGAGTCTTTTCGGGATATGGTACCATCACGAACGTGATCATCAGTCAAGGAAGCAGCGAGGGCTATGGCTTCCTCAATCGTGAGTGGGTCTCGACTGGCAACCGCATCACGAAAGATAGTAGGTAGTCCACGGATATACTTGCGGATACCACGGGACAAAGGGGTCACAAGATGAGGTACCACTCGGCCCAGTTCCTTGAATCGGTTCGAGTAAGTAGAGTTATCACCACCAATTTGCTTCAGCTCCCAAAACTCCATCTCGAGCCTTTGAAGTTTATGCTCGGGACAAAACTCTCTCTTCATCGCTTCCTTTAGCTCCTCCCATGGCATGGCTAATACTTCATCAACACCTTGGAGGTCCTTAAATGTGTTCCACCAAGTAAGGGCATGTTCCTCGAAAACGTTTAAGGCAAAACGAGTCTGTTTGTTATCCGGACACTCACAATGGATAAAGATGTTTTCCATCCTCTCAAACCAGCGGAGGAGCTTTGTAGCATTCTCCTCGCCAAGATAGAGAGGTGGCTTAGTACTTGTGAAATTCTTGTAGTGGTTGTTGTTGGTGGGTCCAGCCGAAGTAACGGATCCATTAGAGTTGATGTTTTGGAGTTGTGCCACGACCTCGGGCAAAGCAGCAGTGAACTCCTTTGTGATACGAGCAGCCAAACGGTGGTCATGAACAGACGAAGTGTGATGCTTGGTACGACGAGGAGTTTGAGAAGACATTCTGCGTGGACCAAAAATGAAATGTTATAAGGATTGGGTAAGTTGTGTAAACGAGTCAATGAAAGACAATGAGGAAATGTGACTAATACGTGCTAGTGATTTGTCATGACTTGAGGGCAAGTCATGATTTAAAATAATGTTATTAACTTTTGGGATAGTTAATTAGATAAAATGTTTATTTCAAGTTTAGATGTAAAATGTTATTGGGTTGGGCTTTCCATGGGCTTCTCATGATAGCTCAAAACCCAAATATCAACAACGAATTAAATCAAGTGAGTTGGCCTCCCATAAGCTTTCCATGGCAATTTGAATGGCCCATCTAAATCATAAAATTAAGCTTCAGGAATTAGGCCTCCCATGAGCGTTCCATGGTAGTTTAAATAACCCCAATTACATAACGGGACGTATATATTGAGAATTGGGCTTCTCATGAGCATTCCATGGCATTTTATTGGCCCAATTAAATAACGATTAATAAACAATTTGAGTTGGTCGGCCCATGAGCGTTACATGGCATTTTAACTGACCCAACTATTTAACGATTAACAATTCAAATGAGTGGGTCGGCTCATGATCGTTACATGGCATTTTAACTGAGCCCACTAATTATCGAATATACGAATCAAAATGAGTAGTTGGAGAATCTCGTGAATCACCATGGTGATATCTCCAACCAAATATCGAATCAAAACGTGTTGTGAAATGAATAGTTAGAGTGCCCATGGGTTGGCATGGATTTTCCACCAAACTAAACATTTAAAAATAATTAAAACACAATTTTTAGAAGTTTCCGAATTTAGCCACGAATCTGTAACGCTAGTAAATTTCGTTAATCGGCTCGATCGTTTATAAATGTTGGTCAAAAAGCCGGGGTTTCATCTTTCTAATTTAGAGCCTTGTAATACGTTTTAAAAGTCCGTTTGTCTATCCTTTTTCCCAAAACATCCCCTTTTACGACTTAAAGTATTATATTAGTATGTAGCACCCGACATTTTTGTTTATCGGCATGCACGTTGTAGAGTTTGTATATTTATCGGGTTTGAACCGGCTTACTTCGGGGACCTCCTTGTCATATCCGTAAGTTGAATTAATTGACTTTCCACCCAAGTTGCTACACACTTCATACTGGAGGGATTAGAGTGTAATTTATTTTATATCATAATATTAAAAAAGAAAAACCCTAACCCTAACTCTATTCCCAGCAGCCGATCGGTCTCAAGACCTCCCCCCCTGCTCGTTTTTATTCTGCCCAGCCAAGTTTCAGTTGTGAAAACTTCAATTCAAGGTCGGTTTTATGATTCCCCATGTCTTTTACACCTTAATTGATCATATTAACGCGCTTATTGGTCGTTAAGGTTGAGTTTTGATAATAACAGTTTGCTGACAGATTCGTATACGTTTATTGTAGGGTCTGTAACGCGATGATAATCCATTTTTTTTGACCGATTCTTGATTCCATATGTTCTACTTTGAGTCTAGTTTCCAGAAAGGTATAATACGTAATTTATGGACGAGATTTAAATAGTTTTTATGAATTTATAAAATCGAGTGTCAAAGCTGATGCGGGATGACGGGATTCTGGTCTGTCTTCCCGACGTCATAACCTTTTTTCGACAGGTCCAAATTGGTTGGTTCCACTTCTGGAAGTTAGTATTTTGAGTTAGGAACCAAAACCAATTGGAATCGTTTAATTTGGTTTGGTAATGAATTTTATAAAAATAAAATCATTTTGTTGCGCACTGAAATAGCTGCACGTACCTTGCTATGTTGGGGGAATTTTTATAATTTTTGTGTCCAATAGAAAAATATAATAAAAATATTTTTATAAACCTAAGACATTTATTAAAGTCTGGTAAAAATTTAATAATTTATTTCAAAGGTTATCCTTTGTAATTGAATGCATCTTCGCATGCTAAAATCTACACGTTTTACTCTTTATTAATCGATAAGTTCGTTTTAGGCTTAACCGGTGGATTTGGTTAGTTGAAAGGTTTTAGGGGCTGAGGTAAAGTAATTGGGTATGGGTTGGGCCTTGGGCCAAGTTGTTGGGCCTTGGGCCAACGTGTTGCGCCTTGAGCCAAGTGTTGGGCCTTGAGCCAAAGTGTTGGGCTTGAACGGCCCATTGGGCAAGAGTGTTCTTACGGTCTAGTTTAGTAATGCGTTGTGTACTATTTACAGGCCCTTACTTGTGAGTTTGCACTTAGGGATTTCCTAGCTCGTTGCAGGTGTTCGATCGATTCTAGGTGAGTTCATGATGCCCTTTTTACTCTTTTCAAGTTTTGGGCTAGCATGCACACCGTAATACAATTTTACACGATTTTACTCATTACAACTATTTGGATGGTATTACATAGCCTTATTCATATTTGTGCATTTATGAAACTATTTGTGAACTATATTTTATGCCTTAGGATATTGTAGACTCGTTTGTGGTCTTATATTCCTTAAGGTTATATACCAGAATATGGTCTAGACTCGATGATGTTAATAGGCTTGGTAGTAATTGAATACGAGTAGACCTATTTACTTAGTTGATGTATTGGACTGATTAATATATATTACCTTATGGCCCATAGGCTTATTTGTAATTTGGAATGATATATATATATATATATATATATATATATATATATATATATATATGAATGTATGGAGGTATGTATGTATGTATGAGTATGTGTTACCTTATAGCCTACGGTTGTGTGATGATATTTAGTTCCTCGTGACTAAGAATGATGTGAGTAGTCTTATTGATGTGTGTGTGCATGGTAATCACGGCCGGGACAAATATATTACTTGGGTTTTCAAATCCCGTGGTGGAGAGGCCCTTGTGGCGTGATCATCATTTTGGCGGGTCAATATATTACTCGGGTTTTAAAATTACTTGTGGTCTAGGCTCGAGGTTGCTATTAGGTCTAGTATTAATTCCTAGTATTAAACGATTTTTCCTGATGAAACGTTTAAACTATTTTATATAGGCTTGCTAGTATATAGTTGGCATTGGAATGTTATAGTATGTGTGTATATATATATATATATATATATATAAATTATTGTTTGGCCTATATTTGGCGATGTTGTAGTCGTTTCGACTACTGATGTTGTGTATGCCTACTTTGTGTTTGCATACGGATGGATGGTGATCTTGGCTGGGCCAAACTATACGACTCAGGTTCTTAAATCCTGTGGCGGGCCCTGAAAAGCCCGTGAGGGGGGAGGCTCGTGTGGCATGATCATCATCGGATGTTACGTGTTTGGGTTGTATGTGTGCTCGACCCTGATGTTATTACTTGGATGAGATGTTACGTGTTTGGGTTGTACGTGTGCTCGACCCTGATGTTATTATTTGGACGGTATTTATTGGGATATAAATATATGGATGTATGTAGATGTCTAAGTACGAATACTTAGTGTTGATGATGGCCTAACTGTTCGTATCCCGTTTTTTATATTTAAACTCTTGGAATGTTTTATAATCCCGTTTTTATATTTAAACTCTTGGAATGTTTTATAATCCCGTTTTACATTTAAACCCTTGGAATGATTTATTTAAATGTCTATTATTAAAACTTGAACTCACTCAGCTCAAGCTGACTTTGTGTGTATGTTAGATTGATTTTCAGGTTAAGGATTGGATGTTATCGCTTGGACGTGCTGGGGACTACTCGGAAGATTGAAGGCATTTTTAGTCGAGGATTTCCAATAAAACGGATATTATATTTATATTTGATTTTTGGACACTTGTACCCATGTTTGGGATTTTCTTTAAATAATTACACTTTTTCTGCTGTTATTTACTCTGAACTTGTTCTAAATAAAAACGAATCGTTTGTTTTTTTAAATTTTTGTGAAATTGTGGATGTGATTACCAACTGTAGGATTCCCGGGATTCGGGGTCTTACAGAATCACTGTGAATTCGGTTTATAAAAGGAATGCGACTGTTTGGTCGGTCACGTTTGATTCACTTAAGATCCGGTTGTATGACATATTGTTCAGCTTTGGCCTAGGGGCTCGAATGCTGAGGTCAGGTTATCATCCAGGTAAGGAATAGCGTCTTACCTTGGGTTCTCGGAACCGTTTTGCCAAGGCCCGACTCACAGTTATCGCACCCCTTACAGTTACTACCGAACATGTCACACCCCCATGCTCTAAGGAGGGGGACTAAAAACAAATCTTGGGAATTATTAAGTAATTTCCCAAATATAGAAAAACAATATACTAAAATTTTAAGATTTTAGAAGATTGTGAAAATATTTTTGAAAGTGAGGCATAAACTTAGATTTGGTGTGTGCAATATATACTAAAAATAAAAGATAACTTACTAAAATAAAAGATACAACTAACAAATTACCTAAAATAAAAGATAACTACTTTACTAAAATAAAAGATATAATAAATATTTACCTAGAAATAAAAGAAATGATAGTAATTAGTTACCTAAAACAAAATATATAGCAAATAATTGCCTAAATAAGCTATAAACAATTAGGAGCACATAAAACAGTTCAGATAGGCACGTATAGGGTTACTAACATATGACTAGGACAATTTCTAACCATCTATCTTAAACCTTCGGCTCTGATACCAATCTGTCACACCCCAACCTAAGGCAGAAATGCTGGGGCGTAAGCATGATTACTCATAGCTCGAGATAACTACCATGCAATTAATATGACAATATCTAATAATAATAACCATAAATAGCAAATAATCCATAACAATATCTCATAACAAAAATAGAAATAATCCAAATAACTTAAATTAAATTGTTCTTGAAAATAATGCCTATGGTCTCATCTAACAATCCAATACTCCATCCTTAGTTTAAGTGATAACCTGCATATGCGTAGAAAATAGAATAGTTTTGTCAACAATAATGTTGAGTGAGCAAGTCATCAGTTTTGCAATGATATATATAATATGAAATATAGCAAAACGTAACTAAAGCGGTAAATAAACCAAACCAATGAGCAAATAAAGTGTCAAGCGAACCATTGCCAAGTAAATCCGGCGCTGGTTAAACAAGACAGTCGTATGATCAAACTATATGCGAATATGTTAGACCTCTCCAAATGTGTAAAATAACCAAGTAAGCAATTAACAAGCATGTTTAGCAATTCACACACAATACAACGTTTGCTAAAGTTAAGATATATATATAATAAGAAAATATATAATATGCATACGCCGCCAAACGTTTGAAAATAAGTAAAACGGGGGAATGACAAAACTCACCTTTAATATTAAGTGAGTAATGATATATTAAGAATAAAACAACGAGTATTCCGATTAATGCGCCAAACGAAAATAACCAACAGGACCTAAAACTTAGCGATATGAAAGTACAAGTAAAAACGAACTTAATGCCGCTGGAATCAATCCAAACGGATGAGTAGAACTCGAGTTATGTTAATTTTAACGTTTAAACGAGTCGAGTCTGACCAGAATCTGAACTTCTTGTTGGAAGTCGGGTTTTGGTCAGAACCTTAAAATTTTATTTCAAGAAGAAAAGTTTTCTGGACCGAACGTTGAATCTGACCAGAAGTATGAGAAAACGAGAAGTCAAAGTTGTTGACTGTTTTACCCTTTATCGAGTTTTAAAGCAATTGACCAGTCAATACCCTTCAATCTTAGAAATTGATTGAAGGTTATCGACTAGAGGATGTTTATGAACAAAAACTCAGTTTACAACTTACCCGGAAAGTGAACGAACAAAGAGATATATTGAGTCAACGGTCCTTAGACTTGCAAAGTCAACCGTGTTGTGAACGGTTCTTCAACAAAACACCAAAAACCGAGAGGATTTGAGATGGGCAGATGAAAGTGACGGCTGAGGGATGATGTTTAAGGTATGAAAATTTTTGTGTCGTTTATATAGAAAAAGCTAAACCGAACTAATTATGGCCTTTTTGGCCCGTTTAAGCAAGTAAATATGTATTTCATGAAAGAATCATTGATTTTAGCATAAATATTTGATCTTGATTGTTAAGAAATGAATTAGAATATATATTTCAGTTATATTAAGATGTCTTGGTCCTTAATTTTCTTTAATATGCCGAAAATACACGATTTTATACCTTAAACGAGCTAATAAATGAAAACGAACTCAGATTCTGCACAGGTTGTTCCCCGCGCTGCGCGGCCAGCCTAGAGCCCGCCGTCCCAGGAGGGGGTGTTTTCATATTTTACAAGATTAGTCCCTAAAGTTTGGTTTTTTGGTCATTATATGAACTTTTTATGATATAATTAGGAATTAAACACTAATTAAAGTACAAGGGCCTAAAATGAATATAAAGAAACTTAGTAACTCATAAATGCATAGTTTTATTAAAGATTACGATCCGAAAAAATGTTCGTACAATGATAAAACGGACGCAAACGAATATGGTAAAACACCCGAAATGTTACACTTTTCTCTCTCCACCCTATAATTTATACTCACAACCACTCAAAACCCCACCGTATAATTTACAAACTTCCCTCACAAAAGTTTTGGGGATAGGATGAGAATGCCCTTAGGTCCTCTTTTTTGGATGAGGCTTTCGTATTATCTTCTTTGTTACAACTTATTATAATTGTCTTTTATCAATATTTATCTTATAAGTTTGAGCCGTAGGCCAATGTAAACAAAGCCTATTAGGCCGAAATAGCATATGAAGTTTGCATGGAACTTGCACTATAAATAAATAATGCATGTTTTCATGCATGTCTCAGCCTTGTCCCAAACAAGATATCTTATCTTCTCATCAACTGTCCCACTACCTCTCTTTCTTTCTACAACCGGCACAAAAACAAACCCAACAAGATCCGAGATCTAGGTTACTTAAGAGTGATTTCTGCTAGCTCTTAAGGAGATTGATCCAATAACATTGTTGTTTGATCTCGTATCTTGGACCTACAATTGGTATCAGAGCTTTTGGCTCTACTAGTTGAGGTTCTTGGATCACAACCATAGATTTTGGTCTCTTTTTTCTGTTTGAAAAGTGTGTTCTTGCAAAACTAAGTGTGTTCACGGGTTTAAAGATAGTTTTGGGTTTGACATAGTGTACTTGAAGGCTTAGAAGATGTTTCAGTGGTGTGTTTGTGGTTGTTAAGGTGTTTTTTGGGTTTAACAGTGAAAAAGGGTGTTAAGATCGTACTCAACAGATTCCTAGGCAATTTGGCCTTCTTCAAAAATTAAATCGCATCTCATTTTGAAATCTCAACCGCATTGCATCTTAAAATCCAATCGCATTGAAAACTAATTGCATCGCATATTAGAAACCAATCGCATCGCATCTCTGTGTGATTCGTTTTTGATAGAAATCCAATCGCATCTCCGTGCAAAGCATTCCAATTGCATTTCCTATGCTGTAACGCCCGTAAATTTTTGTTAAAAGGATTTATGCTTTGCAAAGTTTGCATTTTAACCCAGACCCGATCTGTCATCTTCGGGGACCTTCTAGTTGTTCCTGTAAGCCCATTCATTTAACTTTTGGTCCAAGATAATTCATTTTGAAAGTTGAGGGACCTTGATGTAAAAATATCATAACATAAACCCTAGTTATCCCCTTCCCTCACTCCTGCCGATTGGAACTCCAAGTGCAGCCCCCATCTCAAAATTTGTGCAACTCCAGCCTCTTTCCAGCCCTCCTGAGTCTAATTCAAGGTCGGTTCTATCATAATATAACTCTTTTTAACTATTAAACACATTGTTGAACACGTTAGGGTTGAGTTTTGATTATAACAGTTTCTGACAGATTCGTACTCGTTTATTGTTCGGTCTGTAACTCGATGAAAATTTATTTTTTTTGATCTATTCTTATTTCCATTATGTTCTACTATGAGTCTAGCTTCCAGAAAGGTATAATATGTAATTTTTGGATGAGATTTGAATGGTTTTTATGATTTTATAAGATCGTGTGTCAAAGCTGATGCGGGGTGACGGATTCTGGTCTGTCTTCCCGACATCATAATTTTTTTTTGTAAAAGTCCAAATTGGTTGGTTCCACTTCTGGAACTTAGTATATTGAGTTAGGATTCAAACCCAATTGGAATCATTTAATTTGGTTTGGTAATGATTATTAAAAAAATAAAACCCTTTTGTTGCGCACTGAAATAGCTACACATACCTTTTTGTGTTGGAGGAATTTTTATGATTTTTATGTCCACTAGAAAAATATAATAAAAATGTCTTTACGAACCTAAGACATTTATTAAACTCTGGTAAATATTTCATAATTTATTTCTATGGTTTTCTTATGTAAAAAAAATACATATTTGCATGCTAAAATCTGCATGTTATACTAGTTATTGATCGATACGTTTGTTTTATAACCGGTGGCTGTCCAATTGTGTTCTTATCGGTGCTTTTTAAAGGAGGTTTTACTCCGTCATATTCCTAGGTATGTCATATGTGTTATACTTTAGTATCGTGAGCTATGAAGCTCGTTTGATTGATCAATTGTCGATAGATTGAAAACCTAAGTTTCGGTTGTCTAGTTTGCTAATTGTTGTGTCTAGCGCGTTGTTTGAGGGAATTAACAACCAATTCGAATGTTGTAGCCTCGGTATGATTGGTTGGCTGTGAAAAACTATATTTTCTAAGTATTAGGGCTGAATTGGTTATCGGTGGCTCAAACGGGTTGGTACAACGCAAAATCGCGTTTGTTTGGTAGTTTGTGCACTGTGCATGCGAGTTACCGACCCATTCGACTCATGAGTTGTCGTGTGTACTTTTTGGCTGTGATTATGTTGAATTTGGTCCACACGGGGCTGAGTTGGTTTCTAAGTTCATAAACAACTCATAAACGCGTATAACTGATTCAACTAGCAACTTCCGAGGGTAATTTAGGAATCATTTGTCTCTGGGATTATCTAAGGGTGGTTTTGGTAAATACAAGGCCCCGGGGGTTGTGGGAAATCAAACTTGATAAGGTTGAGGTTTTAGGCCAATTAAACCATGTTAGGACGTCCCATGTGGGAGTACTTAGGGATTCTCTAGCTCATTGTTGATTTTGTACCTCGTGCCAGGTGAGTTCATGATGCCCTTTTTAACTCTTTTTATGTTTTGGGCTGGCATACACACTCAATTACAAATTTTACCCGATTTTACTCGTTTAAAACAATTTGAAGGACACTGTATAGCCTTGTTATTATTTTTACATTTATGAAACCAGGTGTGGATTATATTCTAT
Source organism: Bidens hawaiensis (assembly GCF_021521415.1). NCBI lineage: Eukaryota > Viridiplantae > Streptophyta > Magnoliopsida > Asterales > Asteraceae > Bidens > Bidens hawaiensis. The sequence continues at coordinate 66,730 of NW_027505282.1, read as the reverse complement.
GCCTTAGGAAATTTTAGACTTGTTTTGGTCATAAATTCCTTAAGGTTATATATATTGTTTATGGTCTAGACTCGAGGATGTTATTAGGCTTGGTGTTAATTGAATACGAGTAGACATACTTACTTTGGTTCTTATTTTGGACTGACTTATATATATATTACCTTATAGCCTACGATTGTTGATATTATTTAGGTCCTTGTGACTAAGATTTATATGAGTAGGCTTATTGATGTGTATGTGCATGGTGATTATGGTCGGGTCAAATATATTACTCGGGTTTTTAAATCCCGTGATGGAGAGGCCTGTGTGGCATAATCATCATTTAGGCGGGTCAAATATATTACTTGGATCCTTGACTTTGTGTCTCGTGATTCGTGGTGGAGAGGCCCGTCGTTTGCTAAACCGTGATCGGGCCAAATATATTACTTGGGTTATACTCATGATGGAGAGGCCCGTATCACGTGTTTAGGTTTGTAAGCCGTGACCGAGTCAAATATATTACTCGGGTTTGACTCGCGGTGGAAAGGCTCGTGTCACGTGTTTATGTCTTACCGCTTCCGGGTCAAATATATTATTCGACTCTTGACTCGTGGTGGAGAAGCCCGTGTACGTGTGTTCGACCATGAATATATTATTTGGTGATATTATTTATTTATTTGCTTAATATTCCCTCTACAGTTTTATATCTCTAACTTTTGAAATAAATTATGAATGTTGTTTATGAAAACTTGAACTCACTAAGCTCTAGCTGACTTTGTGTGTATGTTAGATTAAATTTCAGGTTAAGGACTAGAGATGATCGCTTGGTTGTGCTGGAGGCTACACGGATAGTTGAAGGCATTTCTGGTCGAGGATTTCAATTATAACAAACATTTTATTTACATTTGATTTTTGGGCACTTGTACCCGGGTTTGGGGTTTTTAATACTTAATCTTTTTCAGCTGCGTATTGTTTGGAACCTTTTTCCCGGTTTTGGGAATTTTGATACTTTGTAAATTCCGTTGTTTATTACTCTGAAATGGTTTTTAATAAAAAGAATTGCTTTGGTTTTAAATTTTTGTGAATTTTGGATATGATTACCAACTGTAGGGATCCGTGATGCGGGGTCTTACATGTGCGATTCTGTTGGACTTGATATTTTTTTAACATAATTTGAAACTGTTGGATTTTCTGACTTTGTGATCAAAATGCCACACGATCATGAAGTTAAGACTTATATCATGTTTGATAACAAAGCTAGAACAACAAACAAACCACCCAACCTTTTGAATTGGGACAATAACTTTGAGGAGTTTGAGTAGAGATTTAAAAATTCCATAAGAATTAATGACTTTGCGCTCCTACGATCAATTGAAAATGGTCCTCACATACCTACCACAGCTTCTCCTGCTGGAACCATTCCTGGTTCCTGTTGTAAGTTATTCTAATGAGGACAACAGAAAATTCTTGATGATGAAAAGGCATATGGTGTTTTGAGTGTATGTTTGTCAATCGATATTGCTCAAACACTTAGAATATGCACCTTTGCTAAAGCTCTTTGGGATGCATTAGTTGAGAAATTTGAGGGGAACTTAGACATGTGGGAAAGTAAAAGGATATGCTGAAGGGTGAGTTCAACATGTTCAACCACATACAAGGAGAATCTGTTACTTCCCTTATCCATCGGGTTGAGACCCTCAACACCAAGATGAGAAGCGCCGGGATTAATCTTGAGTATTCTGAAGTGAAAATGAAGTTGTTGAATTCGTTGCCTTACACGTGGAATAGCAGTGTCACGACTTTCAAAAGAACCACTAATTTGAATACAACAACATTGAGCGACTTGACATCCACCATAAAGTCTTTTAAGATGGATGATAAGCTAAGACTGAACAATCACGTTAGCTTATTGAATCATGCAGGTGTCTCTACTTGTTCTGGTGTTAGCACGACCTTTCTTAGCCAGTCTCATCCAATAATTCATACTGTTGATGGTGTAAGAGGTTATGTTGCTCAACCTGAGATGTACAATGCTTTCAAGACTTCAAAAAGTCAACCAACATCATCATCAAACTCTTTCTAGGATGTAGTGAACAAGGCTGTTGAGCAGGCACTTAACGCTCAAGGAATCAACAAGCTAGCAAGTAACTCATGTAACACCCCGACCGATGGCGGATTATACATCGGGGCGCCACATATTGTTTCATTAATCGTGACACTATTTGGTGTCAATATTTATTAATACACATTTATCGCGCACGCGCAACGCAATCACAAGATAACATAAATCAATATATTATAATTCAAAATATTCAAATAACATAAACTTGTCTTCTTACATTTTAATCTAGGTCCAAAATAAAAGCAAACATCCTATGTGTCCCCAAGCTCCGAATGCAGCTACTGCGAACCTGAACATGTGTTAAAATAAAACGTCAACACTTGCGTGTCGGTGAGAAATCAAGTTTAATAGATAATAATAGATAACAATAATCACTGCGCGCAACACGTGTATGTCTGGTGTTTAACAAGGGTGTAATCAGATTGTGATCAAGCCTAAATAGATCATAGTTCATAGTTCAATTCGTGCTCCCAATTGAGCACAAAAACAAGAAAACATCTGTGCACGTGTAAACAAAAGAAAACCGTAAACGATAGGTCTCCCGTGTTCATCTAATGGATCCATGAAAACTTCGGAATAGGCCAAACAAAGCGGTTAATGATACACACATACAAATAAACAGCCAAGTAAACGTCCTCAACACATGGGATACTGCGCGACTAAAGTTCATAAACAAGTTTAAGACTCAAGTTTGTACGAACACATGAACATCCCAAAACATTAAAAATAAAAAGGGATTAGGTACGAGATTACTCACTTGATAAACGGTGCGATGAAAGATTCAATTCTTAAACAAGCAAAGTTAACCTATAATTAAGATTATTGGTTTAACGATTGGCTTTAAGTCTTGAATATATGTAACCATTATTAATATGTAAATCAAATTATTATATATTATATGTTACCAGAAATCTGGGCAGAAGAGAGGAGAAGACGGGGGCAGAGAGAGGAGGCGGCTGAGGAACAACGGCAGAGAGCAAAGAAAGATAATAAGTGTTTGTGTGTGTAGTGTTAAGAAAATAGTATTATTATTTATAGGGAAACCCTAGGGAACACAATCCCTAGAAAAGGGGAAAAGATCTCCAAAAAGTAAAAGATTCCAAAAGCAAAAGATAACAAAAGATATGGCAGCTGCAGGGGACAAGGGGAAAGCTGACAGGTAACAGTAAAAAGCATGGGAGGGTCAGATAAAGGTACTGGTCAAAGCATGGAAAAGCAGATCTCAAAAGATAATGTCAGTCACTTTTTCTGTCAACCAATGGGGTTGGTGCGCATGCTGCGCCGAAAGTGGCTTTTCAGACATAAGATAGGTCAGGTCAACAGCACAGAAGATAAGACATCACAAAAGTAAACGGCTGGATTAAACAGAAGAAAGACTCAAAGGGGGTTAGCGCGAGAAGGCTCGAGCGCGCGAGCGCGAAGGCAGACACAGAAGGTCAAGAGTGCGCGAGCGCGAAGGCAGACAGAACCAACCTTAGCGCGCCGCGGGAAGAACTACAATTCTAAGCGCGCCGCGGGAAGAACTTCAATTCTAAGCGCGTCGCGGGAAGAACTATAATCCTTAGCGCGCTGCGGGGACAGTTCGCCTCGCGTATCGCAGCAACAGACGGTCTTCACGCAGGCTTCCTTGTAAGGAGTCTGGCGCGTGGAGCTGCGCAGACATCCTTAGGCGGGAAGAAACAAAGGACAAAGAGTTAAGAGAAAAAGAGGGGTTCAAGGCTTAAGGGTTAAGCAGAGGGGCGGGACGGCGACAAGAGAGACAAGGAGGCGGGAAGGAAGGAAATTATTATTAGTAATATATATTTTAAATGTCAAGTTTTAAAAGAAAATAATAAAATTTTAAATCATAAAAAGAATCGGATCAGAAAACGGGTACCTGGGTCGGGTCGGATCGGGCAGTTGTCACAGTCTCCCCTACTTTAAGAAATTTCGTCCCGAAATTTATCTCGAAGTAGGCTGCGCGGAGAACAGGTGCGGGTACTTGATCTTCATCTGATCTTCCCTTTCCCATGTAAACTCGGCTCCGCGCTTGGACTCCCAGCGAACTTTCACGATAGGGATGCGACTGCGCTTGGTTTGCTTTACCTCGCGATCCAAAATCTCAACAGGCTTCTCAAAGAAATGCATGGATTCATCAACTTGAACTTCATCAAGTGGTATGTGAAGGTTCTCGTCAGCTAAACATTTCTTGAGATTGGATACATGGAACGTTGGATGCACATTGCTGAGCGCGGGCGGCAGTTCAAGTTTGTAGGCAACTTTTCCTACGCGCGCGAGAATCTTGAACGGACCAACATAACGAGGTGCAAGCTTACCTTTCTTCCCAAAGCGGACAACACCCTTCCAGGGCGACACTTTGAGGAGAACAAGATCACCAACTTGAAATTCGAGAGGCTTCCGCCTGCGATCTGCGTAACTCTTCTGTCGGCTTCTGGCAGTCAGCAGATGATCACGGATCTTGGCGATTTTATTGGTTGTCTCTTGAACTAGTTCGGGTCCTGTGATTTGTACTTCACCCACTTCGCTCCAACAAATCGGTGAGCGGCACTTTCGACCGTAAAGTGCTTCAAATGGGGCCATACCGATGCTGGAATGATAGCTGTTATTATAAGAGAACTCGATCAGAGGTAGGTGTGAATCCCAATTACCTCCAAAATCAAGAACACAAGATCGAAGCATATCCTCAAGGGTTTGGATGGTTCTCTCAGACTGTCCGTCAGTCTGAGGATGATATGCAGTACTCATGTCCAAGCGAGTTCCTAACGCAGATTGGAGAGATTTCCAAAAGCGAGATATAAAACGGCCATCGCGATCGGATATGATGCTCAAAGGAGTGCCATGACGGCAGACAATCTCCTTGACATAAAGCTGCGCAAGTTGTTCAACACGGTAGGTCTCACGAATGGGCAGAAAGTGAGCAGACTTAGTCAATCGATCCACTATTACCCAAATGCTATCATGTTTGCTTGCGGTCAAAGGTAACTTGGTGATAAAGTCCATCGCTATACTTTCCCATTTCCACGTAGGAATTTCTGGTTGTTCGAGCAAACCAGATGGGCGTTGATGTTCAGCTTTTACCTTAGAACAAGTCAGGCATTTAGCTACGAACACAGCAATATCCCTTTTCATGCCGGGCCACCAATAAGTAATGCGCAAATCCTTGTACATCTTATCAGCGCCAGGATGAATGGAATACCGAGTTTTGTGCGCTTCACTCAGTAGGACAGCACGAAGATTCTCATCACAAGGAATCCAGATACGATTGAGATAGTAGAGAATTCCTCTCAGATTAGAGACAAAATGCGCTTCCGCGCCACACGCTAACTCGGCGCGAAGGTTGCCATTGCTGATGGATGCGCGCTGCGCGTCACGAATGCGCGATTCAAGGTTGCTTTGGATCGGCGCGAAGTGAAGCTGCGTGCGCGGCAAGATACAGTTAAGCTGGCTGGGTTTGCGGCTGAGCGCATCAGCTACTACATTAGCCTTCCCAGGGTGATATCGGATCTCACAATCGTAATCGCTGATGAGTTCGTTCCATCGGCGTTGTCTCATGTTAAGTTCCTTTTGATCAAAAATGTGCTGAAGGCTTTTATGGTCGGTGTAAAGGATACACTTAGTACCATAAAGGTAGTGTCTCCAGATCTTCAAGGCAAATACAACTGCACCAAGTTCGAGATCGTGAGTCGTATAATTCTTTTCGTGAATCTTAAGTTGCCTTGACGCGTAAGCGATAACCTTGCCTCGTTGCATAAGAACACAACCGAGACCTTGATTGGAGGCATCGCAGTACACGACAAAATCATCATTACCCTCAGGTAGCGCAAGAACGGGAGCTTCACACAACAATCGCTTGAGCGTTAGAAAGGCTTCTTCTTGCTTCGAGCCCCAAATATGCGGTTTGCCTTTGTGTGTTAAAGCTGTTAAAGGCAAAGCGATCTTTGAGAAGTTCGAAATAAATCGCCGGTAGTAACCAGCTAAGCCCAAAAAGGAACGGATTTCGGTAGGAGTGGATGGCGTAATCCAGTTCTTGATTGCTTCAATCTTGGATGGGTCGACATGGATACCCCTCTTGTTTACAACATGACCAAGAAACTGTACTTCATCCGACCAAAATTCACACTTGGAGAGCTTAGCATAGAGTTGCTCAGTTCGAAGCTTTTGCAACACCAACCGAAGATGTTGCTCATGCTCGGCCTTGGTCTTAGAATACACCAGAACATCATCGATAAATACGATCACAAATCGGTCCAAGAAAGGTCTACACACCCGGTTCATTAGATCCATGAAAACGGCGGGTGCGTTGGTTAAACCGAAGGACATGACCAAGAATTCAAAATGGCCATAACGAGTTCGAAAGGCAGTCTTGGGAATATCCTCTTCGCGGATACGCAACTGGTGATAACCAGAACGGAGATCGATCTTGGAGAAACAAGAGGCACCTTGGAGTTGATCAAAGAGGTCGTCAATACGCGGTAAGGGATACCGGTTCTTAATGGTGAGCTTGTTCAACTCGCGGTAATCAATACACATGCGAAACGAACCGTCTTTCTTTTTAACGAACAACACCGGAGCACCCCAGGGCGAAGAGCTAGGGCGAATGAATCCTTTATCGGTCAACTCTTGAAGTTGACTTGCTAATTCTTGCATCTCAGCGGGTGCAAGGCGATAAGGAGATTTGGCTACGGGGGTAGCACCAAGGACAAGATCAACACGAAACTCGATTTCACGAGCGGGAGGGATACCAGGAAGATCATCGGGAAAAACTTCAGGGAAGTCACGCACAATAGGGATTTCGCGAAGTTTCTTCTTTCCTTCATCGGGTTTGACCACGTGGGCTAAGAATGCGATACATTTCTTCCGCAAGAGTCTTCGGGTTTCAGCGCAAGACATAAGTTTAAGACCGTTAGACGGTTTCTCGCCGTAGATATGAAGATCACCATTTTCTCGAGGGATGCGAATCAACTTCTTGGCGCAAATAACTTCAGCGCGGTTTTGCGAGAGCCAATCCATACCAATAATAACATCAAAACTTCCAAGAGGCATGGGGATGAGGTCGATCAGAAAATCGTTTTCGTTAAGGTTAAGCGTGCAATCTTTAATCACGGAGTTTATTAAAATAGTTTCACCATTAGCCAATTCAACAGAAAAGTTATCGCTTAAGTTTATGCGCGGTCGCGCAAGTTCCTGCTCAAATGCGCGAGAAATAAAACTTCTATCGGCGCCAGTATCAAAGAGTATAGATGCATAATGTCCGTTAAGTAAAAATGTACCATTAACCACGTCATTATTCGCTTGCGCTTGGTGTGCGGTTATGTTAAAAGCTCGTCCGCGCGCCACTTGGTTCGAAATTTGGTTAACCGGATTCGCTTGCGTAATTTGAACTTGCAGTCTCGGGCACGCGTTCCGGAAATGACTGGGATCACCGCAGTTATAGCACGACCTGGGTCGTGGATTAGGGTATGTTGGTTGTGGGTTCTGCAGGTAGGCTGGTGGTGTTTGTGCAGTTGGGTTGGCGGAAGGGACTCTACAGTACTCAGCAGAGTGGCCAACGCGGCCACATCGGTTACATTGTCGACACGGGACTTGGGTTGGATGGTGAAGTCTACAGGTTGGGCAAAAGGGTTGGTTTCCTGTGTAGGGTTTCTTAGTTGGCGGGGCAGGGAGTGCGGGATTGGTTAAGGCATAGTTATGGACTACAGGTGTTGGGTAGATTGGCAGTGGGTTAGGAGCGTATACTGGAGGTTGGTAGGCGGGTTGCTGGACAATGGGCGGGTTGGTAAGCGCATAGGCTTTGCGCCTGCGCTTGAGGTTGTTACGGTTTGAGGGTTCTGGTTGGGTTTATGTTGGTTCTGGGACGGTCTTGGTGGGTTTGGTCTTCTCAGATCCTCGCAGGAACAGGGTTCCTGCTCTGACATGGTTGTCGCTGAGCACAACGGCCAACTCGATGGCGTTAGAGAGGGTTGCTGGGTTTCTGGCCCATACAGAGTCTTGAATTTCCATGGGGAGACCCCCAAGGAACTTCTCGATTGCTCGGCGGGAAGGGGTAACTAGGTGTGGGACAAGCAAGCTTAATTCATGGAAGCGCGTCGCGTACTCGCGCGCTTCACCACTGTACTGTTTAAGATTCCAAAATTCTTCCTCCAGGCGCTTTACTTCGTTGGGAGGGCAGAATTCTCGCGTCAGGAGATCCTTAAATTCCTCCCAGAGCATGCTAGAAGCAGCTTCTGCGCCACGCGCATGAGCTACTCCGTTCCACCAAGTAAGCGCCCTTGATTCCAGGACACTAGAGGCATATAAGGTTCGTCGGTCTGGAGGGCATTGGGTATGGAGGAAAGTGTGTTCAATTTTCTCGAGCCACTGGAGCATTACGGTGGCTCCTTCAAGTCCTGTGAATTTCGGAGGGTTACCCGCATTGAAGGATTTAATATTGTATCCGGAGGGGTTGGGATTATTTTGGTTTAAGGCTTGGGCTATTGCGGCTGCCATTTCCTGGGAACGTTGCTGCCTACGTCTGCGCGAGGCTTCTCTTCTCTGATGGCGGCGAGATAGCGGAGGCATTCTATAAAAGTTTTAGTTTTTGTTAATATCGTTTTAGCGCAAAGTACATCGTCGTAAAGCTTGTTTCGCGAAGTTAGATACTATCAAATGTTGAAGTAAAAATAAAATGAATTTTAAATGCAGACTTAGTACAGGTAACAAATTCGAATTGAAAATCGACAATTCATGCATCACCATGACTTTCCGAATTCTCAATTTAAAATACGCGGGTAAACGAGTATTGAAGATTGACAATTCATGTATCACCATGACTTTTCAAATCTTCAATATAAATTATACAAGTAAACGAACATTGGAGATCGACAATTCATGTATCACCATGACTTTTCAACCTTCAATGTAAAAACATAAAGTAATGGGAATCGAAAGTCAACTATTCATGTATCACCATGACTTTTTAGATTTTCAATCCCCCACAAACGAATATGTAAATAAAGAAACAAATTAACAATAAAATTCGAAAGATCGTGGAAAACATAAAATCATATGTTGCGTATGCGCAAGCATATAAATAACGAGTAATTAACAATAAGCGCGCGAACATGAGATTTTTCTCATGCGCGAGAAGGGACTCTTAGGTATTCTAGGTCGTTACGTCTAACCACCTATCCTAAAGTCACAGAGCTCTGATACCAATTTGTAACACCCCGACCGATGGCGGATTATACATCGGGGCGCCACATATTGTTTCATTAATCGTGACACTATTTGGTGTCAATATTTATTAATACACATTTATTGCGCACGCGCAACGCAATCACAAGATAACATAAATCAATATATTATAATTCAAAATATTCAAATAACATAAACTTGTCTTCTTACATTTTAATCTAGGTCCAAAATAAAAGCAAACATCCTATGTGTCCCCAAGCTCCGAATGCAGCTACTGCGAACCTGAACATGTGTTAAAATAAAACGTCAACACTTGCGTGTCGGTGAGAAATCAAGTTTAATAGATAATAATAGATAACAATAATCACTGCGCGCAACACGTGTATGTCTGGTGTTTAACAAGGGTGTAATTAGATTGTGATCAAGCCTAAATAGATCATAGTTCATAGTTCAATTCGTGCTCCCAATTGAGCACAAAAACAAGAAAACATCTGTGCACGTGTAAACAAAAGAAAACCGTAAACGATAGGTCTCCCGTGTTCATCTAATGGATCCATGAAAACTTCGGAATAGGCCGAACAAAGCGGTTAATGATACACACATACAAATAAACAGCCAAGTAAACGTCCTCAACACATGGGATACTGCGCGACTAAAGTTCATAAACAAGTTTAAGACTCAAGTTTGTACGAACACATGAACATCCCAAAACATTAAAAATAAAAAGGGATTAGGTACGAGATTACTCACTTGATAAACGGTGTGATGTAAGATTCAACTCTTAAACAAGCAAAGTTAACCTATAATTAAGATTATTGGTTTAACGATTGGCTTTAAGTCTTGAATATATGTAACCATTATTAATATGTAAATCAAATTATTATATATTATATGTTACCAGAAATCTGGGCAGAAGAGAGGAGAAGACGGGGGCAGAGAGAGGAGGCGGCTGAGGAACAACGGCAGAGAGCAAAGAAAGATAATAAGTGTTTGTGTGTGTAGTGTTAAGAAAATAGCATTATTATTTATAGGGAAACCCTAGGGAACACAATCCCTAGAAAAGGGGAAAAGATCTCCAAAAAGTAAAAGATTCCAAAAGCAAAAGATAACAAAAGATATGGCAGCTGCAGGGGACAAGGGAAAAGCTGACAGGTAACAGTAAAAAGCATGGGAGGGTCAGATAAAGGTACTGGTCAAAGCATGGAAAAGCAGATCTCAAAAGATAATGTCAGTCACTTTTTCTGTCAACCAATGGGGTTGGTGCGCATGCTGCGCCGAAAGTGGCTTTTCAGACATAAGATAGGTCAGGTCAACAGCACAGAAGATAAGACATCACAAAAGTAAACGGCTGGATTAAACAGAAGAAAGACTCAAAGGGGGTTAGCGCGAGAAGGCTCGAGCGCTGCGAGCGCGAAGGCAGACACAGAAGGTCAAGAGTGCGCGAGCGCGAAGGCAGACAGAACCAACCTTAGCGCGCCGCGGGAAGAACTACAATTCTAAGCGCGCCGCGGGAAGAACTTCAATTCTAAGCGCGTCGCGGGAAGAACTATAATCCTTAGCGCGCTGCGGGGACAGTTCGCCTCGCGTATCGCAGCAACAGACGGTCTTCACGCAGGCTTCCTTGTAAGGAGTCTGGCGCGTGGAGCTGCGCAGACATCCTTAGGCGGGAAGAAACAAAGGACAAAGAGTTAAGAGAAAAAGAGGGGTTCAAGGCTTAAGGGTTAAGCAGAGGGGCGGGACGGCGACAAGAGAGACAAGGAGGCGGGAAGGAAGGAAATTATTATTAGTAATATATATTTTAAATGTCAAGTTTTAAAAGAAAATAATAAAATTTTAAATCATAAAAAGAATCGGATCAGAAAACGGGTACCTGGGTCGGGTCGGATCGGGCAGTTGTCACAACTCAAGGGGTTCAAGTTATTCGCCCGCCCACATTGATGACTCACATTGCTCTTTTCCATGCCTTTATGGCCAGTCATGAGGATCCGATGCAAGGAAATCTCTTGCCACCATCTTTCCAACAAGGAGATCTTCCAGAGATCAATGAGAAGGTTCTGGAAAAGATGGATATCATGTACCATATGACAATGACTGTTCACCGTGCCACAAACTCATGAAGAAATATGGTAAGAACAGCTTTAAGGATTCAAATAGCAAGAGTATCAGGTTTCATAAAGACAAGCTCTGTAACATTCGTTCATTTTCAAACCCGAAAACCCGACTCGTTTCGAATTTTTCGGTTTTTGTTTATAAATATACACATATATTGTTCGTTTCATGTATGTTACGTGTCATTTTTTATTTTAATTTACCCTTTTACCATTAAAGTTATATTCTCAATGATTGACGTTCAACATTCGCTCATTTTCTTTTCCATTATTTTAGAGCAACTAACGAAACTCCGAAGATTTAAATTCGTCGTTAAATCAATTTCCAAACTTTACGAGTATTATGCGGAAGTATTCAAATAATATAGATTCTATTTCATTTTATAACTCTTCAAAGTGTAAGGTTTAATATGAAAATATAAAATAAATCCTAACTTAATACATCTTGAAAATATAGGGGCTGCAAGTGTAACATTTACAAGTTAATATCCCAACCCAGCCGTCCCTTCCTCCCCGTTTTCCCGTCGTCATTCCGGTTAGCCGGAATTCAATTCCGGCGACGGCTCCGACCTCACCAAACACCCCGAATCTTGCCGTTTGACTCGTTTTAATTGTGTAACAGCCTTAGACTTCAATAATACGCGTTAATCATAAGTTATAAAATGTAACAACGTCAAATAACGAGCCCGTTAATCCTGTAACATACCCAAAAACCGCCGGAATTAACGGATTTAAGGCCATTAATCGTTAAATACTTGAATTGACACTATAAAAAGGGCCTAAACCTCAAACTAAACTCATTCAAAAACTTCAGTCTCACTAATAAACTCTCGTTATATACATATTAATCCGTCAAGGTTCGTTCCGGCCAAACCTTTATTCTCCGTTAATTTGTAACATCATCAGGTAATGTTTATATGAATTTGATTCGTCTTGAGCCATAGAACAAAACCCCTACCATAGGTTAAACAAACATTAATTAGTTTCAGAGAATTTAAGCCTAGGGTTTCTAGTGAGGATGAAGAACATGAAGTATTAATATATGTATTATTATTTTTGTTATTAAGTTGGTTCACTGGTTGAGTTACTTGAGTTTGAGCACATAGACCCGGGTTCGAACCCGGTCAGCTCATATTTTTTTTGATATTTTAATTTTTTTAATTTTTCTTTTATATATTAAAATAATAAAATTCTTAAAAATTATTTTAAATCAATAAATATTTTTTTTAACCAAATAAAATTCTTATAAAATAAATATAAATTATATTTCACAATTTCCCCTACTAAACCGACTTCCAAACTCGTTAAAACACCAATGTTAATTCATTTTCATTAATATTGATTTGTTTAAACCGTTAAAACCGTTCGTTAGCTTTAACCTCGTTAATATAATATTATACTATTATTGCATTCGTTAATCTTTATAATACATCAACGTAGTCGTTTTTGATATAAAACTTGTACTCTTAAAATCCATTTCCCATAAATATTAAAGTTTACGTATTAATAATAAATTATTAATTAAATCATATGTAAATAAGATATTTCGTTAAATCATTTAAAATTAGTTTATATCATGATTCGTTAACGTTAACTTGTCAACTTTAATTTGTTAATTTTAATTCGTTCGTTGAACTTTAATTCGTTAACTTTTAAACCATTAAACCTTGATTCGGTAATGTTAATTCATAATTCGTTAAACTTTATTTCGTTAACTTAAAAACTCGTTATCTTTTTAATTCATTATTTTTAATTAAATAACTTAGTCATAATTGTTCGATATAAATTCTCATTTAAGTCCGAACAACGTAATATCGCAACTCTCACTGTAGTGTTAAAAGTATAATATTAAAATAATCCACGCATTAAGATAATAAAATACATAACGTGACATCTTTAAAGCTAAATAATTAACCCGTGTAATCCCGTTATTTAATCCTTAAATATTTGTATTTATTTTATTTATAGTTCGAGAAGTTCAAACGTTTCGAGTTCTTTAACGCACTTTTGGTTGCTTCAGTTTCGTTATCATGCTTTTTGTTTTCATTACAATGTTTATCTTCACATTCGAGGTGAGTTTCTCACAACACCTTTTTAAACGTTTTCATATTTTGGGGTAGCATATTTATCTATTACAAATTCAAGTATTATGATTTCGATTACAAACTACAATTCACTATATGGACTTGTGTGTTACTTGATTACTTGCTAGAATTTACTTGCACGTGGTAGCCTCTATAAGTATGATCATACGACCCCTTTGCACTCAGGTCCATTTGTATCGAGTGGAAAAGGGCCTCATTATCCGAGTACGTTGGTTGTTACCAACTTGAAAGGATCTTACTTGCGCGATTACCCGAGTGCGTTGGTTGATACAAACTGGAAAGGACTTTACTTGCTCGTTTATCACTTGTCCATGAATTGTATGATATTTATATATTATATCAAACTGTGGGAATCTCACCAGCTATGTTCGTAGCTGAATTTATTTTATACATATGTTACAGGTGTAAAGATACGAGGATGAAAGCTAGAAGACACATAGCATGCCTATAGGATATTAAAAGAACAACTTATCATTTGTTTATTTAGTTGTTACAACTTGTATTATTTGATAAACTTGTGTTACATGAAGATTTAAATGAAATAAATGTTATTATGGTCATCTAATAGTGTCATGTGTGTTTGAGCAATCTGTACGTAATACTCAGGCTTTTCCTCTTTAGCCGGGGTGTTATAGGTTGGTATCAAAGCCGTGTATAACAAACCATAATAAGAAATAAAATAATCAAATAAAGAAATGAAGAAATGAGAAGGAAAATAGAAGAAATAAAAAGGAAGAATGGAAAATATAAAGGAAAATTCCATCCCACATTGGTGGAGGAAAGAAAAGGAAAGGCTTCTACCATGGTATAAATAGGATTTCTAACTCTTGTCCCATATCGCTAGATTACAAAACTTGTAAGCTCTTTATAAGGAAGAGAGTTCACATGATAATATTCTTATGTGCCAAATCACACCCAGTAGTCCTAGTGGATGGTGCGAAGCACCCGACGCGCACGCGCACGGTCTCGGGCGAAGTGTGATGGGCGCAATGTGGCGCTTTAATGGCGCACTTTGCACTTCGCACACTCGCACCGCCGCTTAAGGGCAGCCTTAGTATTTTTGTACCTTAGTGATACGCGAAGGAGTATTCAACGTAGCGAGCCACGTGGCATAGCTTGGGCTGATTAGACAACCCTACTGCAACTTCGTGATACGCGAAGATTCCTTCGCGATACGCGAAGATGCTCAATTTCAAGTATAAATATGGCAGAAATCTGGACTTCACAACTCGTTCAAAAATTTCATATTTTCTCTCTTCTTAAAGCTGGTATTATACCCGAGTAGTTGTAACGGTACCTCTCCGATAGAAAGGAACTTATATCACGAATCTAAAAGCTCTACCTTAACAAGGTATGACATTGTGCCATCGTGTAAAGTTTCATGTCTCGTGATTATCGTTATAATTATGGGTTTATACTAATATAGATATACTACATTGTGCTTAATCTAGGTGCTTAACATCAGAAGGCTTGTTAAATATAAACTTGCAAGGTGAGACATTCGAATTTTCGCATAACTCACATTTATGTGAGACAATTGATTTTCCAACACTATCATGATGCTTTTCCAAAACCATCAAACTCATGACGGATAGTTTAAATATTTTCTAAGGATTTAAACTGCATTACAGTGATTAAGTCTCTGTAGACTTACGGGATGGTTACTACTGGTATTGTGGGGTTTTGTATACAAGGCTTGCCTACTAGGCTATTACACGTTACTTATTGGACAAGTGTTAGCCAATAAATAATATGACCACAATCACAGATACGGTAGAGTGACAAGTACCTTTCGGTAATTTGTAAGCAGGCAGATGTAAAAACATCTTAATGCTGTAACTACAAAATGTGTCATTTATAAATGAATGTACTCACCAGTATTTCCTGCTGATCAAATATTTTTTAACATGTTTCAGGTGACTTGTTAGAGACAAAGGAATGATGCCTGCGGGCTTACAGCTTAAATAAGTGGCTTGTCACCAGAACAAACAAATGTGTTTTGTAAATTAGGGTTTATTGATGTGCGTCGGATAACCCTATAACAATGACCCTCACAACTAAGCTTTAAATATAAAACGAAAATCCTAAACCACACACAACCGGCAAGTGTACCGATCGCAAGTGGTATAGACCTAGGAAGTCCGAGAATCGAACACGTGGACACATAAGGACACTAACGATTACTAACCCTAGACAAGACCTACCTAAGAATAATATTTAATTGATTTTTGATTTATTTTAACTTAACTTAACTAACTAGACTGACTGACAAAAGTTACCTAAAATAGAAAACTTAACGGAAGACTAACTGTGTTAACTTTGGATGGAGAAAAACGTCTACCTAGGTCTGAATCAAACTGTAGGCCTAACAAGCTAATGGATTGAATGATATCTAGACACCGGTCCTTAAAGATGACACGACTAAGGATCGCTCAGGCTTACTGGATTACCTCTCGGTCTCACTCAACAAGCCTTAACTACTCAAAATCGACTAAAATGACCAAACCGGGAAACAATTGCTAACGTGCTCTAATGTTGACTCACCTCTCGGTCTCACCAACACTCGACCCTAATGGAAATGAATACTACACAACCAAGTATAGAGGAACAGTTCAACTTAAACCAAAATAGATCAACTAGTCGCTCAAAACACCTAAACCTGACAAGAAACGAACTCGCTCTCGTGCAATCCTAATTATAGCATGCAAAGGCAATGAGACAACCCTAACTTCTTATCACCTCTCGGTCACTAAGAAGGTGCCTAACCGCTGTACTTTAACCTCAAATTCATGCAACAAAACCCTACGGTTGTACCTACCACAAACAAACCCTAAACACAAAGTCTAGACTCAAACAATGCACCGATCAATCAACACAAAATTAATCAACCAACACAAGGAGTTTAAGCAATGAATTACCTAAAATTTCCAACCCTTAAACACAACCTATTTCATGTTTAAATCAAACTTTACATTAACAAATCAAGTCTATCAATCAAACAATTCAACAAGCTTCTCAAACACTAACAATAATCATCATTCCTAGGTAGAACTAACAAGATTAGCCTAACACACTTTTTGGACAGCCATGAACACTCAATAAACACATCATATAACTCATATCAATCATCTCAAAATTCATTCAACAATCAATAACAATCATAAACACTTCAATCTTTAACACAATTGCAAAACTATGTAATCAATTGAACAAGAAATAAAGATGATGAACAATGTGTAAAAGAAAGGATATGGAGTGAATATGGGCTGCTCCCGGCTTATGTAAACTGATGAAAAACGTCCCCGAGGCTTGTTCTTGTGTCCTTCTTCCTTCCCTAGCCGCCACACACCCAAACCCTAAGCACACAAAAGTTTTTTCTCTCCTTGGCTGCTGTCCCTTTCTGCGATTGGACCAGGTTGCTAGGCTTAGGGTTTTTATTTTTTTTATAATATAATATAATGTAAGACTTGGGCCTCCATGCTGTATATAGACCGGGCTTTGAGTTGTTTCTTGAAATCGTATGCGTAAAAGGCTCGTAAACTCCTCGAAAAGCTCGGTTTCTTCAATCTTTCACCCAAAGCCTACAAGATAAAGATTAATATGTAAAATCTATCTAAAACGAGTTAAAACACATAAAATATAATATAATACGTAGATAAAAGGTGCGAAAATAAGTGTGTTTTACAACACATCATTTATCCCTATAAAACTTATGTTTGTATAAAAAAATTGGGTTTTTATCCCAGTTTATGAAATAAGAATTATGGTGTTTTTATAACTCTGATTAATTTTCCTAACTACGGTTCTGATAAAATATTCCGCTGCAAATTATTTTAATAAACACCGATACCATCACTCAACATTCGCGGCTCCCCTCCCGGGGGTATAGGGGTCGGGGGCTGTGACAGCTGAAGTGGTATCAGAGCCACTAGTTTAAGCAATATAGGTATTTTAACAATACCTAATTAAGTGTTAGGAAATAAATGTATTAACCTATGTGTTAACTGTTGTGTTAACTTTATGGATGAAATTTTAACTACGCATAAATATAAATAATATGATTTTCTTTTGGAAGTCGTTGTTTTATTGTTTTTGATTAAACAGCATAAGTGAGCTTATAGAGGCTTTTGAGAACATATCGGTTAGTACGGAAGAGATGGAGACAGTAAACCCAACTGACCGGCGACCAGTAGGAAAGCAACTAAGTGATTCAAAAGATATAAATATGTTTACGGGATTAAGTTAATTCCGTGGAATTAGTTGACTACGGTTGCTCGTGTGTTAGCAGGTTTGAGGAGCTAGAGAGCGGCGTTACGAGAACACGGGCGAAAATGGTGAAGAAAAAGGAGCTGGAACGAAAGAGATACGAAGAAAACAAGAAGCTGGAAACGAGCGCCACCGTGGCCCACGGTCCAGACCGTGGACCACGGTCCACCTGAAGCAAACTTTCCAGTTTACACCTTGTCGTGGAGAAGAAGTGACACCGTGGGGAGGACCGTGGCCCACGATCGTGCTTGGATGGCTATTTGACCTTGGTCAACCGTGGACCACGGTCCACACAGTGGCCCACGGTCCGGGGTGGAGACACATTTGCATGTCCTTTAATTAGCCGATTTTGAGTGTCTTTTGGACTAACTTTTCATTTTGGACGGCCTAGGGGCGATTTTGGAAGACAAAAACAATATTTTGGGTGTTTGTATCATTGGGTTTATGTTTGGGATTGCTAGTAACAAGATATTGGATTCAAGAATGACCTCCCGAGCCATGAGTGGCTAGTTCCTTCGGTATTTCTCTCGGGATGTAAGGTTATTTGCAAAACACTTTTGTTTATTGTTCTTGAACTTGGATTGATTATCTAAATGTCAATGTTAGTATAATCATGTGTTTGTGTAATTGTTTGTAGCTTGTCCATAGTGTTTCTATCTAGTTTTTAGCCATATGTTCTTGGTGTCGTTGGCAATCGAGATTTAGTGGGTAGAACTAGGAAGAATAGTATTGATTGATTGTTAAGTAACAACCTCGCATTCTAGGAATCCGAGTACTTAGTTCTTGATTAATCACAAACAATTGCATGTGCACAAAACCGAGATATTACGGTTTATCCATCGAACGTTAACAAGAGTGTTGAGCAATAACTCGAACCCCGAGAGGAATGCTTGTTTAGTTATTCGTTTACAACTTTCGTATAGTCTACTTTAGTTTATAAAATCAAATCAAAACCAACTTGGAAATTACTTTTTTGTCATTTACATTTATAGTAGTTTAATCGTTAAGCTACTTATTAACACATTTTCCACAAACTCCTTGTGTTCGATACCCATTTATCGCTATCTATTTAGTAGTATTTGGTTTAAGTTTGAGTGAGCCTTCGACCTCACGTCAAATTTTGGCACCGCTGCCGGGGAGTAGTGCGCAACATGTGTTACTTTTGTAGTTTTTGTTTAATTGTTATTGTCAGTTCTACGCGGGTTGTGTTAGTGTGCAGGTATCTACAGGTATATGCATACGCGAAACTCTCGGTCTTCATCACCGTTAGTTTTTGATCTGGAAATCGAAAGATCTGCTCGTCAGAATCGGATTCTTCAAAGGGAGAATAAGATTACCAGGACACCAAGCACTCGCAGTCAAACAACTGACACCACAAACATGGCTTCGGGTCAATCCGTACCACCCATACCACCACCCATCAATCCAGAAAATCCGCCTCCCAATGAAACCGTTACCACTAAAACTCCTACGAGTGAGCCTACCTCAACCGTGTTCAGCTTTCAACCACCACTTAACCTTCCACCTTTTAACAACTCCATTCCTGTTCAAGGACAATCATCAAATTTTGGCGCCTTTCTTACGGGTCGCCCGTCACATTCCCACACTTCACCATTGCTTGTCCCCAAGCAACACTCGAAATCAAAATTGCTTTCGAAACACACCGCTAAACAAACCACAAGACCGGCTCGGTTAAGGTCCCGAGTCATACCCTATTCCCACATAATTAGAGGTTTGCACTAGCTTACTTGATATTATATTTTAAAACATAGAATTCTAGTCAACCTTAACATGATTTTGGTTTTTACTCATACATAACACACCGTCACTCATTAACTCACTTATCGGTGACCATTCCAAATATCACAATCATACTTGATTCTCCTCACATATGCTTGTACCACCGTCAAATCTCCACCTAGTCGTGCTTTAACACAAATGCAAATCAAGAGGTCTTAAACGGGTTGTAATGAGGCTAGGGTTAAAGGTATGGAATTTGGAAATTGCAAGTGACTCAAGTGATCCTACCATGCTTGTTACATCAAAACTAAATTAAACAATAAAACACACTACTATATACATAACAGCCCCAACAACTGAAGAAAAACCAAATGAACCATTGGTATTCACTTCCTAGTCCTTGACTTCAACCCCAAATCAACCAAAAAGAAGAAAATGATATATGGACTGCAGAAAAGGAATGAGAAAACAAAAAAGAAAAGTTATGATTCCAGTACCAAAACCACTACCACAAATTCAACCACCAACTAAACCACAACCCCCTCCAACACAACCCATCGCTGAACTTCCCATGGAAGAAAGGCTAATCCAATGCCTAGATCAATGTGAGTTCTTCCAACCAATAGTTAACAACATGGGAGCAGGAACCTCGACCAACCCAAACCAAAACCAAGAAAACCCGCTTCCCCCTGATGACATCATAAACCAATCTTAGTTTGAAGAATGGTGGACAAACGATTGGCAATTCCACACAATGACCAAAAACCGTACGCACCATTCCAGCCGAAAACTGCCAACTACCCCATGATGACACCAGAGCTGACCACACAACTCCCTCATTACAGGGAAGAACTTAATGAAACCGCCAACCGACTGAGAAACATCAGGGATAGCATGATCTGGAGATTTTACGATAGAGAACCCTATATATAATATAACTAATATATGATATATATATATGTTTATTACCGTAATTTCCTCTTTGTAAAAAAAATGGTGTGTATGTATAAAATATAGTGATGCATATATATAGATTAGATATAGAATATAGTGACGCATGTGTGTGTGTGTGTGTGTCTATATATATATATAAAGAGTAAATATCACAAAGCTCGACGATTTTGACATATTATGTGCCTATGTGTTAACATGTTTGGTTCTTATGTGTGGATTATACCTTGCTTATTTTATTATTTAATTATGATATTAATATTCCTTCTTGTTTGAAATTCAGATGTCAAATCAAGTTTCTGTTAACAACCGTGACAATAATTATGAAAATTCCAATCAAGAAAATGCTCTGAATATGAATGCTATTAACGATATGAAAGCTCAAAGAATTGCTGAAGCAATCCCACAAATTGCTGTAGCTATTAGACAACCAGTAACTGTCATTAGAGATAAAACCGAGAGCAATAAACAGAAATCTGACACTGAAGCTAGTAATAGTGTGAATGGAGAAAATAAAAATAAACAACCTAAAAAGTTAAAAACTAATGGTTGTACTTACAAAGATTTCTTGGCCTGTAAGCCAACCGAAATTTCTGGAAATGAAGGAGTTATTTCAGCACTACACTGGTTATAAAAGACAGAAGCTGTTATAAGAATTAGTAAATGTGCTGAAGAAGATAAGAAGTTGTATGCTTCTAATCTCTTTATTATTGAAGCATTAGAATGGTGGAATACAGTCCTCCAGGTAAAAGAAAGCAACATAGTTTACATTATGAGATGGGTGAATTCAAAGAAATAGTAGAAAAAAAATTTTGTCCTCCACATGAAAGAGAAAATATTGCTACAATGTTCTTGAACCACAAGATGGAAGGTGTGAAATGTCGTGAGTATACGACAAAGTTCTTTAAATATGCAAGAATAGTACCGGCTCTGGCTTTGCAAGAAACAGTACTAATTTCTCATTATATTTGGGGATTAGTAAGTGAAATCCGTGATCTGGTAAAATCGGCTAGACCTCAGACTATTGAGGGCGCAGTTGAACTAGCCAATACCATGACAGACGGATTAATCCGAACACAAGAAGAAAACAAAAAGAAGGATTTAGCCCAGAAAATTTCTCAAGAATTCCGAAAGAAAGGGACAGGGCAATCCTATGCTCAGCCTTTCTGTAAAGTCTGCAGAAAGAGGCTTTCAGGAAGATGTGCTTTTAAAAAGACTAAATTCTGCAAGTACTGCAAGATGGATGGTCATCGGATGAAGAGTGTAGAAGAAAAGAAACCCGTGTTTGCTATAATTGCGGAGAACCTGGCCACATCCGTCCAGAATGTCCCAAGTTGATAAAGGTGCCTGACAACAAAGCTAAGAATACAGATGGACCTAAGAGGAACGCACGAGCTTTTCATCTTACTACACAAGAGGCAGCAATGATTCCGGACGTCATTGAGGGTACGTTTCTTATTAATGACGTTTACGCTAAAGTACTATTTGATTCCGGAGCAAATCAAAGTTTCATAAACAATAATTTTTGTCAAGTCCTAAACCAACCATTAACCAAAGTTAAACAAGTTTGCATAGTAAAAACAGCCGACAGAAATTCCACTTATATTCATGAATTACTTAAAGGAGAGAATATAAATTTATTTGGTCACAAGTTTAAAGCAAATTTGCTTCCAATGAATTTGGTCGGATTCGATGTTATATTAGGAATGGACTGGTTAGCAGCCAATCATGCTCGAATCCTATGTAATAAGAATTTTGTTGAGATTCGTACGCCAACAGAAGAGATTATTACAATTCAAGGAGACAAAGTTCTTAGACCTATGAAGTTTATATCAATAATGAAAGCGGCAAATTTCTTAGGAAAGCAGGGTATAGTATATATGATTTCTGTAATCATTAGTACCAAAGGAAGGGAGCTAAAAGAAATTCCGGTAGTATAAGAATATTCTGATGTCTTTCCAGAAGATTTACCGGGACAACCACCTGATCGTGAAGTAGAATTCAGAATTCATGTAATCCCAGGAACATCACCAATTGCTAAAGCACCGTATCGCTTAGCGCCAACAAAAATGTTAGAATTGAAAAAGTAATTAGACGATTTGCTAGAAAAAGGTTTTATACAACCAAGCTCATCACCCTGGGGAGCACCAGTGCTGTTTGTTAAAAAGAAAGATGGATCGATGCGTATTTGTATCAATTATAGAGAATTAAACAAGGTCACAATTAAGAATCGGTATCCCTTACCGAGAATTGATGATCTATTTGATCAACTTCAAGGAGCTCGATATTTTTCAAAGATCGATTTACGCTCAGGATACCATCAATTAAAGGTACAGTAAGAAGACATTCCTAAAACTGCTTTTAGAACCAGATATGGTCACTTCGAGTTTACAGTTATGCCGTTTGGTTTAACCAATGCACCAGCTGCATTCATGGATATGATGAATCGGATATGTAAACCATATTTGGATAAATTTGTGATCGTTTTTATAGACGATATACTTATTTATTCCAAAACTAGTGATGATCATGTCAAACATCTTCATACGCTTTTAACACTATTGAGAAAAGAGAAGCTTTATGCTAAATTCTCAAAGTGTGAGTTTTGGTTACAAGAAGTGCAATTTCTAGGTCACTTAATTAATCAGGAAGGTATTCATGTTGACCCTGCCCAAAATAGAAGCGATCATTAAATGAGAAATTCCTAAAACTCCTACAGAAATTCGAAGTTTCTTAGGATTAACAGGATATTATAGACGCTTCATTAAAAACTTTTCCCGAATAGTAGTTCCGTTAACAAAGTTAACATGTAAAAATTTTAAGTTCGAATGGGGATATCAGCAAGACGAAGCTTTTGTAACTTTAAAACTAAAGTTAACAAATGCCCCAATACTTGCATTACCAGAAGGAACTGAAGATTTCACAGTTTGTTGTGATGCTTCCAAGTCAGGATTGGGATGTGTATTAATGCAACCTGAGAAAGTTATTGCTTATGCATCCAGACAATTGAAGAGGCATGAAGAGAATTACACAACACATGATTTAGAATTGGGAGCAATAATTTTTGCGCTAAAAATCTGGAGACATTATTTGTATGGCAGTAAGTTTACTGTATTCACAGATCATAAAAGTTTAAATTATACATTTAGGCAAAAGGAGCTTAACATGAGGCAAAGACGCTGGATGGAAATTCTTAGCGACTATGACTGTGAAATCCAATATCATGAAGGAAAGGCGAATGTAGTAGCCGATGCATTAAGCAGAAAAGAGCATGAGAAACCTAAAAGAGTACGAGCTCTAAGATTAGAACTTCAAATCAGATTGATTGATGAAGTGAAAAATGCTCAAAAACAAGCAATGGAAGGAAATAACATTGCTGATGAAAAAAGAAATGGTATAATTGACCAACTGACCAAAGGAAATGATAAGATCCTCCGAATGGGGAATAGAATTTGGATACCAACCATTGGAAATTTACAAGAAAGGATTCTCAAAGAAGCTCATAAATCCAAGTATACGATGCATCCTGGAAAATATAAAATGTATCAAGATTTAAAGAAAACCTATTGGTGGATAGGAATGAAAAAGGACGTAGCTAATTATGTTTCGAAATGTATAACTTGTTCGCAAGTTAAAGCTGAACATCAAAAACCATCAGGATTACTTCAAGAATTAGAAATGCCAGAATGGAAATGGGAATTAATAACAATGGATTTTGTTACTAAATTACTTACAACGAGAAGAGGTAATGACACAATCTGGGTGATTGTGGATAGATTAACAAAGTCAGCTCATTTCATACCAATGAAGGAAACTTTCAAAATGGAACAATTAGCTAAAATGTATGTAGACAAAGTTGTCTCATTACATGGAGTTCCATTATCCATCGTATCTGATCGGGATAGCCGTTTTACTTCTCATTTTTGGAAGAGTTTCCAAATAGCCATGGGAACAAGATTAAACTTGAGCATAGCATACCATCCACAGACTGACGGTCAAAGTGAAAGGACCATACAAACCTTGGAGGACATGCTAAGAGCTTGTGTGATAGATTTTGGTGGAAATTGGGATGACCATTTACCACTGATAGAATTCTCTTACAACAACAGTCATCATAC
Organism: Bidens hawaiensis; assembly: GCF_021521415.1. Lineage (NCBI taxonomy): Eukaryota > Viridiplantae > Streptophyta > Magnoliopsida > Asterales > Asteraceae > Bidens > Bidens hawaiensis. The sequence continues at coordinate 42,168 of NW_027505282.1, read as the reverse complement.
AAGTATTAATGCTGCCCCATTTGAAGCACTTTATAGACGAAAGTGCAGAACATGGCAGAAATAGGTGGAAAACAATTATCAGTTCCTGAAATCATACAAGAAACTACTGACAAGATAATTCAAGTCAAGGAAAGATTAAAGACCGCACGAGATCGTCAGAAGAGTTGTGCAGATCATCGACGCAAACCATTAGAATTTCAAGTTGGAGATAAAGTGTTACTAAAGGTATCTCCATGGAAAGGAGTAGTCCAATTTGGTAATAAAGGAAATTTAAGTCCAAGGTTTGTTGGACCATTCCAAATTATTAAAAGAATTGGACCAGTAGCCTATCAGCTGGAGTTACTAGAAGAAATGGCCGGTATACATGATGTATTTCATGTAAGCAACCTAAGAAAATGTTTAGCTGAAGAAGCGTTAAAAGTACCCCTTCAAGATATAAAGGTAAACGAAAAATTGAATTTCGTTGAGAAACCATTACAAATTGAAGATAGGAAGATCAAGAATCTCAAGCATAAAAGAATAGTCCTGGTCAAAGTAAAATGGGATTCAAAATGTGGACCAGAATATACTTGGGAATTAGAATCAGAAATGAAGCAGAAGTACCCACACCTATTTCAATAGATCTTGAGGACGAGATTGAAAATAAGGAGGGGAGACTATAACAAACCATAATAAGATTTTAAAATAATCAAAGAAAGAAATGAAGAAATGAGAAGGAAAAGAGAAGAAATAAAAAGGAAGAATGGAAAATATAAAGGAAAATTCCATCCCACATTGGTGGAGGAAAGAAAAGGGAAGGCTTCCACCATGGTATAAATAGGATTTCTAACTCTTGTCCCAAATCGCTAGATTACAAAACTTGTAAACTCTTTATAAGGAAGAGAGTTCACATGATAATATTCTTATGTGCCAAATCACACACAGTAGTCCTAGCGGAGGGTGCGAAGCACCCGACGCGCAGGAGCACGAGCTCGGGCGAAGTGCGATGGGCGCAATGTGGCGCTTTGATGGCGCACTTTGCACTCGCATCGCCGCTTAAGGGCCGCCTTAGTATTTTTGCACTTTCACGATACGCGAAGATTCCTTCGCGTATTTTTGCAACTTCACGACACGCGAAGATTCCTTCACGATACGTGAAGGAGTATGCAACGTGTCGAGCTACGTGCAATAGCTAGGGCTGACTCGACAACCCTACTACAACTTCGAGATACGCGAAGATTCCTTCACGATACGCGAAGATGCTCAATTTAAAGTATAAATAGGACATAAATCTGGACTTCACAACTCGTTCAAAAATTTCATATTTTCTCTCTTCTTAAAGCTGGTATTATACCCGAGTATTTGTAACGGTACCTCTCCGATCGAAAGAAACTTATATCACGAATCCAAAAGCTATGACATTGTGCCATCGTGTAAAGTTTCATGTCTCGTGATTATCATTATAATTATGGGTTTATACTAATATAGATATACTACATTGTGTTTAATCTAGGGGCTTAACATCAAAAGGCTTGTTAAATATAAACTTGCAAGGTGAGACATTCGAATTTTCTCATAACTTAGATTTATGTGAGACAATTGATTTTCCAACACTGTCATGATGCTTTTCCAAAACCATCAAACTCATGACGGATAGTTTAAATATTTTCAAAGGATTTAAACTACATTACAGTGATTAAGTCTCTGTAGACTTACGGGATGGTTACTACTGGTATTGTGGGGTTTTGTATACAAGGCTTGCCTACTGGGCTATTACACGTTACTTATTGGACAAGTGTTAGCTAGTAAGTAATATGACCACAGTCACAGATACGGTCGAGTGACAAGTACCTTTCGGTAATTTGTAAGCAGGCAGATGTAAAAACATCTTAATGTTGTAACTGTAAAATGTGTCATTTATAAATGAATGTACTCACCAGTATTTCCTGTTGATCAAATATATTTAAACATGTTTCAGGTGACTTGTTAGAGACAAAGGAATGATGTCTGCGGGCTTTCAACTTAAATAAGTGGCTTGTCACCCGAATAAATAAATGTGTTTTGTGAATTAGGGTTTATCCCTATAAAACTTATGTTTGTATAAAAAATTGAGTTTTTATCCAAGTTTATGAAATAAGAATTATGATGTTTTTATAACTCTGATTAATTTTCCTAACTACGGTTCTGATGAAATATTCCGTTGCAAATTATTTTAATAAACACCAATACCATCACTCAACGTTCGCGGCTCCCCTCCTGGGGTATAGGGGTCGGGGGCTGTGACACTGTGGCTATACGATAGGGCATTAGACATAGTGTTCTAGTTAGCTATAGCTTATTTGTTAAATGTTTAGGTTGCATTATATAATTATGTGAGCCTCTACTTGATTGTTTAAACGCACTTACTATTACTGTACTGCTGATTTTATTTACACCTCATGAACACAAGTACACACACAAGTCCAAGGCTTAGGCCTAAAACAAGTTTTCTCAAAAGCAATTTCAAGCAATTTTCAAATTCGGTGTTCCGATATTTCATCTTCTTAAAGACCGTGTCCCCTTTGTGATAAGGATATGGTTGCTCTCCTTAGGATGTCACACAAGTCATGGTGGTTCGTGCGACGTGTGACTCCGACCCTCAATGTTTTACAATGTGTTTTAACTAAAAGTTTGACAAGTCGTGGTGATACACGAATAACCAGCTTTTGGTTCTATTTAATTAGGCATTTTGATTTATATGTTTTAACTGAAAGTCTGTCAAGTCGTGGTGATACACGAATACCCAACTTTTGGTTCGATTTGATTACACATTTTTATTTTTATTAGAACATACAAATAATGATGATTCATACAACGTGTGATTCCAAAGACTTAATTGTTCATATTACGGTTTTGAAAAGTCATTGGGTTTTGTGAATAGTCAAGTTCTTAACTCGTTTTCTGTGGTTTTATATTCACTGAAATTTCTAAAAGTCGTGCTATTACAAGAATTGTCGAATTTCAAGTTGTTTTTTTTATTTATATATTCATTTACTGTTTCGGGTTTAAAATTTAAAATTCGAAAAGTCATGGTGATACATGAATAGTCAATTTTCAATACTCATTTCCTCGTGTGTTTTAAAATTGAGAATTCAAAAAGTCATGGTGATGCATGAAATGTCGATTTTCAGTTCATTTTCCTTATATAATTCGTTTATTATTATGGTTTTAATTGAAAATTCGAAAAGTTATGGTGGTACATAAACACCCGATTTTCGATTACATTTCATACTTATATTAAGTTGTACTAATTCCATGTTTTTATTTCAAAATTTGATATATATTTTTTTCAAATATTTATTCCAAGATTAATTAGATTATTATTGAAATGCAAAAACTCATAAGCATTTCAATTTTGATTTCAACTTTTGCTTCATGCGATTTCATCTTTATTATTTATAAAGATTGATTCCGATTTTAGGAATCTTTTATGTAAAGTTTCTTTTAATTTTTGATACGAATTTCATATTTACGTTCCGTGTCACACTTCGTAATATGCCTTCTTGCTTTCCTCGACGTTGCCCTCGAAACTCAACCCACAAAACGACAACCCAAATCATCAAGAAATTGACCATCGCAATCCCGACCATGACAAACCAAGATTCATTACCAACCACAACAATAGATTCAAACCTCAAAGCTATACCTAAGTTAACTCTTGAATACTCAAACCCAACCAAGATATTTACACGAGAACCCACCCTTTGTATGACACTTAAGATTCCTCCACTCCGCTTCCGCAATGTCAAAATGTCCCAAATAGTGTTAAATTCGGCCAACTCATTAACTTTTGTCTCATAACTATGCATACCTTTATTCCCACGACCTGTTACCCAACCATTTACCCCCCACCTTCTGCCTTACCTCATGCTCGAACTTCAAACTCGCTGCTATTGCAGTAACTCGAGCACACCTGTTATAAGGCCTAATTTGTTTCTGCCATACAAAACCTTACTCCGTGCTCCTCGACCTCTCAAAGGTTTAGTTGATTTTCGAATTCAATACTTCGCCCTTTCAAATCTGTTACTAATTCTTGCACTATTTTCCACATTTAGTCCTTTTACAGACAACCTTTTTCGTGAAATTTCAAATCTTTTTTATTTTAAAAAGATCATTAATAAGTATATATCATGTAGTTTTTGCATCAAGAGAACTTTACAAAAATTCAATGGTTCATTTTTATCACTATTATTATTACTGTTACTATTATTACTATCAATACCTTATTATTATATTATTATTTTTTTACTATTACCCCTAATATTATTAATACCATTACTATTATTATTATTATTATTATTCCAATAAAACTATTAAAATCAAATAAAATATTTCGCTTTAAACAATTCTTAAGCCGGGAGGCTATTATATTACCATCAACGAGTTATGTTATCTAGCGACCTCTATTTTCCTAAAACGTCACCCAATCGGGAAATCCTTTACATCGAAAGTTTTCTAACTATCTAAGTATATATGCAAAATTATTATCATAATTTTCCTTTGAGTTTTAAATATCGCGTCCTTACAAACGATTTTCACAAACAATGTCATCAACCATTTCTTTTCCCTCCTTTGTCAACGCCAACGAGTTTCGGATTAGTAAACCATACCACCGCACCATAATAGCCTTCGTACCACAAAACCCCTTTTCGAGAAAACGGGTGTCGCAGGTTACTTTTTTGCTTTCCTCTCTTTCACATGTTATAGATATTTTTCTATTTTGGCATTTTCATGAAGTTCTATGTATCAAGTTCTTTTCAAAAGTTTGTCTATGAAGTTAATATCGAGCTTGATTATTCTTTAATTAGTGAACTATTCCCATTCATAGATACATTCTGAAGCAGTTTACTTTGTTATTTCAATCTCGTGGTCTATAACCAATTTCCCCATAAACATAATCGTTTAAGTGGAAGTTGGAGACTAAAAGCATTTTATACACATGTTGAGTTTATTTTTGTTACACGAATGGTTTGGTCATATTGTTCTATTTCCGCTCAATGTTTTGTTCAAGATCATTTTGTTATTCATAATCCCAATGTTTTACAAACTTGAGATTAATATTTTAATTCGATCTTGAAATTTCGATTATTTTGTTCTCAATGTTTTACCAATTTGAGGTCGGTGTTTTACTTTGATCTCGAAGTTGTAGTTATTTTTTAATCTCAGATGTGGCCCTTATTTACATTGATGTTTTCATTTGTTTATCGAGTCATCATTGACTCCAAGAACTTACTTGATTCTTTTATTAAAGTTTCGTTATTATTCTCGGACCCAATGCTTATCGACTTACGTGTTTACATTTTGTAGCTAAATGCTACGTTTACTTAACATGTTCTCAACTTTATTATGTCATGTTCATGATTTCAATTGATGTAATCCGTTATTCTAATTATTCCATATAACTCAAGAGTTTCGCGCATTTTGCTTGGTAAACATCATTTGTATCTTTAAAACTTCAATGATTTCATATTCTCACTTATCCTTGACCTTAAGGATTGGTTTCTCTATTTTATTAAATTTTGATCTGTATAGTTCATCGTTCTTGAAAGTTTTCATATAAGGACTTATTATATTTTAAACCCACACAATGGGACGGATTATGTGGTCATCCGACGATAAGGGTAATTATGGGTCGACACGTAATTATCCAAGTCATCGCATGGAAGACATAATAAGTACGTTGTGTGCAATAACTTGAAACCCAAAATGATGTTGAAAGACAGGACAAATGAAATATGATAAGGGTATGGTGGATACGCCGTTGGTACATCCTATATATAAGTGTCCTTACCATAGTCCCTTTTGTGGCGTCTTTCGGGTCATTCAAAGATCGACGTTATTATTATTATTATTATTAATTTGTGTTTATAAAAATTGTTAAAATTTTAAACAACTCCTCATATTAGTTGTTTTCATTTAAAATTTTATTTTTATTTTAATTTCGGGACGAAATTTATAAAAGTTGTGAATCCTGTAACATTCTTTACTTTTCAAACTTGAAAACCCAGCCCGTTTCAAATTTTTCGGGTTTTGTTTATAAATATACACATATATTGTTCGTTTCATGTATGTTACGTGTCATTCGTTATTTTTATTTACCCTTTTATCATTAAAGATATATTTCCGATGATTGACGTTCAACATTTGCTCATTTTCTTTCCATTATTTTAGAGCAACTAACGAAACTCCGAAGATTTAAATTCATTGTTAAGTCAATTTCCAAACTTTACGAGTATTATGCGGAAGTATTCAAATAATATAGATTCTATTTCATTTTATAACTCTTCGAAGTGTAAGGTTTAATATGAAAATATAAAATAAATCCTAATCTAATACATCTTGAAAATACAGGGGCTGCAAGTGTAAGATTTACAAAGTAATATCCCAACCCAGCCGTCCCTTCCTCCTCGTTTTCCCGTCGTCATTCCGGTTAGCCGGAATTTAATTCCGGCGATGGCTCCGGCCTCACCAACACACCCCCGAATCTTGTCATTTGACTCGCTTGAATTTTGTAACGGCCTTAGACTTCAATAATACGCGTTAATCATAAGTTATAAAATATAACAACGTCAAATAACGAGCCCGTTAATCCCGTAACATACCCAAAAACCGCTGGAATTAACGAAAAACCCATTTAAGGCCATTAATCGTTATATACTTGAATTGACAGTATAAAAAGGGCCTAAACCTCAAACTAAACTCATTCAAAAACTTCAGTCTCACTAATAAACTATTATATACATATTAATCCGCAAAGGTTCGTTCCGGCCAAACCTTTGTTCTCCGTTAATCCGTAACATCATCAGGTAATGTTTATATGAATTTGATTCGTCTTGAGCCATAGAACAAAACCCCTACCATAGGTTAAACAAACATTAATTAGTTTCAGAGAATTTAAGCCTAGGGTTTCTAGTGAGGATGAAGAACATGAAGTATTAATATATGTATTTTTATTTCTGTTTATCTAGCAAATATTAAGTTGGTTCACTGGTTGAGTTACTTGAGTTTGAACCCGGGTCAGCTCATAAACTTTTTGCTGTTTTATTTTTTTTAATCTTTTCTTTTATATATTAAAACAATAAAATTCTTAAAAATTATTTTAAATCAATATATATTTGTTTTAACCAAATAAAATTCTTATAAAATAAATATAAATTATATTTCACAATTTCCCCTACTAAACCGACTTCCAAACTCGTTAAAACACCAATGTTAATTCATTTTCGTTAATATTGATTTGTTAACTTAAACCGTTAAAACCGTTCGTTAGCTTTAACCTCGTTAATATAATATTATACTATTATTGCATTTGTTAATCTTTATAATACATCAACGTAGTCGTTTTTGATATAAAAATTCTACCCTTAAAATCCGTATCCCATAAATATTAAAGTTCACGTATTAATAATAAATTATTAATTAAATCATATGTAAATAAGATATTTCGTTAAATCATTAAAATTAATTTATATCATGATTCGTTAACGTTAACTTGTCAAATTTAATTAGTTACTTTTAATTCGTTCGTTGAACTTTAATTTGTTAACTTCTAAACCATTAAACCTTGATTCGGTAATGTTAATTCATAATTCGTTAAACTTTATTTCGTTAACTTAAAAACTCGATATCTTTTTAATTCATTAATTTTAATTAAATAACTTAGTCATAGTTGTTCGATATAAATTCTCATTTAAAATCCGTACAACATAATATCGCAACTCTCACGTTAGTGTTAAGAGTATAATATTAAAATAATCCACGCATTAAGATAATAAAATATATAACGCGACATCTTTAAAGCTAAATAATTAACCCGTATAATCCCGTTAGTTAATCCTTAAATATTTGTATTTATTTTATTTATAGTTCGAGAATTTCAAACTTTTCGAGTTCTTTAACGCACTTTTGGTTGCTTCGGTTTCGTTATCATGCTTTTGGTTTTCATTGCAACGTTTATCTTCACATTCGAGGTGAGTTTCTCACAACCCTTTTTAGAACATTTTCATATTTTGGGGTAGCATATGTATCTAATACAAATTCAAGTATTACAATTTCGATTACAAACTACAATTCACTATATGGACTTGTGTGTTACTTGATTACTTGCTAGAATTTACCTGCACGTGGTAGCCTCTATAAGTATGATCATACGCCCCCTATGCACTCAGGTTCATTTGTATCGAATGGTAAAGGGCCTCATTATCCGAGTACGTTGGTTGTTACCAACTGGAAAGGACCTTACTTGCGTGATTACCCGAGTACGTTGGTTGATACCAACTGGAAAGGACTTTACTTGCTCGTTTATCACTTGTCCATGAATTGTATGATTTTTACGTATTATATCAAACTGTGGGAATCTCACCAGCTATGTTCGTAGCTAACTTTATTTTATACATATGTTACAGGTGTAAAGATATGAGGATAAAAGTTAGAAGACACATAGCATGCCTATAGGATATTCAAAGAACAACTTATCATTTGTTACAACTTGTATTATTTGATAAACTTGTGTTACATGAAGATTTAAATGAAATAATGTTATTATGGTCACCTAATAGTGTCACGTGTGTTTGAGCAATCTGTATGTCACACTCAGGCGTTTCCGCTTTAGCCGGGGTGTTACAAGCTCTGTCGTTATAACTGCGACGAAACAGGTCACTTTGCTAGGGAGTGCACAAACCCAGCTGAACCTGCTGATGATGTAAAGATTACTGAAATGTATGATGGAGAAAGCAGTGGGAAAAGAAGTGACAAGAGGCCGGTGGGTCAAAACTACTCCTCAGGACAAAGTGGTCCACGAATTGGCCGGGGAGGATCAAGCAAAAGGAACTCTAACCCTAGGGCCCTTATTACATAGTCTGCTGAAAGTTCTAAGCAAGATTGGGAAGGCCAATTCAAGGACATCAAAATACAAGTGTCAAGGACATCAAAATACAAGTGGCCTTGGGCTTAATACATCAAAATACAAAGACAAGTCCAAAACATATACAATACAAAAGACTAAACATAATACAAAATGAGGCCCAACAAATGTTACATCAAAGGAGTTCTCAACCCTAGAACGCTTTAAAAGTTTGTAAGAACCATCTTCCCACTTCACAAGAGCTCTATCAATATCTTCATAATAAAATCATTCTTTGATACAAACTAAAGGTTTTTCATCTCAATATCATTTTTAAATTTCAAAGAAATTTCATTAAGCAGTGATGCTTCTTTTATAGATGGAAAGATTTTCTTCTTACCAATAGAATAGATTTGATATGAAACTTCACTCACTGAAAAAACCTCGTGACTATTAAACTTTTCAACTTCCGACCGATCACTAAGAAAAAATACAAACCCTTCAATACCCCCATAATACTTCTATTCAATAACATTTGCCATCGGATTTCACAAACTAATTCCGATAGTGAACGATTAGGTTAGGGTTTGTAAAGAAAATAATCAATTAACAGTGGTTATATAAATAACAAAATAGATTCTCAAAAGTTGTTCCAATGCAATTATAAGCTGGATTCCCAAACGATGGCAACAAAGTTTTTAATATTTGCCAATTTAAATCATTCATAAGAATAAAAAATGCTATAAATATTAATAAAAAAGATAAATTACTATATATGTAAGAAAAATTTAAATATATATCATTTGTAAAATAATATATAAATATTATAAGGAAAATACGAACTACTATATATGCAAGAAAAAATAAATATATACATATTATTAATAAAAAAAGTATTTGTTTTTATTCAAAACGTTAAAAAAATAACATAAACATTAACATGTTAAAAGTATTACGTACTAGGAAATTTTCAAATGCTAACAACAATCCCATACAAAACGACTATAAGTACAAAAACTATAGTTAAACACCAACCAAACTATAAACCTATGTTAGTCTAAAACAAGCACACAACAAGCTCATACAAACAAACTAACAACCCTAAAGTTAAACTCCAACTAAAACATACTCTCAATCCAAAGACCTCAACTATAAACTTCAACTACAACTAACTATATATAAACATATTAATCACAATTGAAAGATCCCAAAAGCTAAAAAAATATAATTAATCTAACAACAACTATATGCATGCTATATCAACCAAAACTCAATCGGTTGAAAAATCAAACAAATAATTAAAAATATATAATTTGCAAAATGATTAAAACCAAAAATCTAAATAAACCCGCGTAATACGCAGGCTAAAAGTTAGTTAAGAGGGGAAGAGGCACTAGTATGGGTAAGGTTTATAGGTAGTTTACTACATGGCAAACCCACCCCTAACTATGTGGGGTGTTTGTCAAATTACAATCTATGGCAAAGGTTTACCGTGTGTTTATAATAACCATTGGAGATTTCTAAAGAAATTAAAACATCCATTAATACTCAATTTTTTATATATAAATACCACTAATTTTTCATCATTTTTATTCACTCAAACATTTCATCACTAGGATAGAGCCCGCGTGATACACGAGTGATTAAAAAAATAAAAAATCATGGGTTATAACATAATTAAAAGGGTTCGTGTCCCATATTATGTTTAGAAGAAGAGATGATAAAATAGGAAACTGCTCACATGACATTTATGTAACATCTTATGTAAAAGCCCTAGAATGATGCAATGTAGAAAAATCATCTTGCTTTAATATTAAATTATACACTTTTGACCCGTAAACTCGTAATACCTCTGTAAAAAAAAATTCAGCAAATTGATCAAAATATGAAAACCAGTTATTATTTCTTAGGTAGTAACTAACTTGAGATAATTAGAAATTGTTAATATATAATTCTAAGAAAATTATAATTGGTTTATTTAAGTTAATTAATAATATTAATGAATGCATTAATTGTCATATGATTTAACATAAAAATGTATTAAATTGAAGGAGTGGTAATTAAAAAATTATTTAATTAGGTGAAATATATATAAATGAAAATTGATTAGTTGGCATCCCATTTGGATGGTTTATTTGAAGGACATGTGTAAAACATGTATTGCTTTAATATATTAGTTAGATTAGATTTTATCATTCAACCTTTACCATTTTTATTCACTCAAACCTCCAATAGCAAATTTCTCAAATGATGATCTCGGGATATTCATCTAGAGGACGAAGACATATATTTGGCCACACGATCATCTAGAGGACGAGGTGAAGAAAATCAGTATAACCCGCAAACTAGAAATTGCGGAAATATATAATTGGCAAAAGGATCATCTAGTTTAGATGTTCGTATTTTAATTTTTTTGGTTTTGATCGTCATATTTTATTTCCGGTTTTCAATTATGTAATATTTTTAATTTTAATGAAATTTTAATTTTAATCACATTTAATTGTTTTATTTATTTTCAAATTTTAACAAAAAATAAAAAAAAAGTTTTAGGATACTTATGGGTAGGTGTTTCCAGTTATTTTGAGGTTTGTGGGTAGTTAAGAGTATAAATGAAATAACGGTGTATGATTGGCCGGTACATGGGTAGTACCCATGAGAATAGTTTTGAACATAAATCTTAATTTACTACTGTTATTATCTTAACTAATATATACCAATATAGAATATTTCTGAAGATTCTCCGGGTAAGATATAAAGCAGGGCTGTTAAAAAAAAGAGAAAAAAAGATATAAAGCAGGAATTAAATGCAGACTTTAAGTCTTTAGTATTTGCCATGAATTCATTTCGAAATTTATAAGAAACGGCAAAGATTACATGACATTGGAAACCGATCCCGTAATTCTAATTTTAATTCTAATTCGCCCATTTGCAAATCCTCCATCACCAATCACGATTAATCCTCAAGGTAAACAATTCTAAATTTCTGCAGTGGATCATCGATCTTCTGTTAATCTGAATTATAAACCCTAGCTAGTTTCACATTCGATGTACTTCATTGATTCAGTTTTCTGCAAATTAATTTTTATCAACTATTGAGTAATTAAAAATGTGTGATAATGTTCACCATTATCTTCATTGTTATAATGTTTAGTTCTTGGATCGATCTTAAGAGCATGCAACGAGCATGGATCGATCTGAATTTTTGTTCTACGGGAATCTTAGAGTTAAACCGTTGTTTCACTAATCGGTGTACTTTGTTGATCCAGTTTTCTGCAAATTTGGATCGATCTTAAAGACATGTAGTCATGTTTGTCATAATCTTCCGTTGCATTTGGCATGGATCAATATTAATAGCATGTAGCATCATAATATTCAGTTTTAATTAATGTTTCAAAATCTACAAAGAAGCATACAAATAGCACGATTAGTAAGCGTACTTTTTTTTTTGAAGAAGTTTCCAATTGTTAAAACCTTTCAAGGGGACCTAAAAAGTTTAATAGATGCTTAGAGTGCTTAGGAGATATATCTTGTTCTTTTTGGGTTGGTGACATGCAATAACTTAACTTTCTTAGTATGTAAACGGAGTATTGAATCACAGGAAACGATAAGTTTTGTGACAAGCATAGGATTGAATTGCGGTGGATGACCGGGTGATTGGAAAGGATTGTTGGGGTAATTTTGGATTGTTTGGATCCATTTCTTTGAAGAGAGTTTAAAAATTTTTATGTTTGATTTGGTTATATTTTTTGTTGTTTTTATAGAGGTTAAACTAAAATAAATTAATTGAAGTTACCTTTTACCAACCATCCAACGTGCGGCAACGATCAATTTTTTTGGATGAGTGAAGAGTGGGGGATCGTCACTCCCACCATGCAATTTTGCGTTGTAAAAGAGGGTGGCGTGGTGTTTACCGCACCATGGCTCCTGCCACTTCATCCCCGCATATTCATCACGCACGTATAAGGGACACACTTAGTGTGGTTTTTAGATCCTTTTCTATTACTTGAAACATTTTGATCGTGCTACTTTATAGTACAATATTTAAGTATTATTACATTAAATGATTTTACTGATACACATTAAAAAAATTCAGGTCATAGAAATACAAAACCGGATTGAAAGCATTAATTGATTTCTGACTCTAGCTATATCCAATGGTTGCAGATTGTACACAGTGCATGTCAGATGGATTCGATGCATAATCGAACAAGTATCATTGAAGAGGAAGAAGAACGAAATGAAGATGGAGACCGCAATTTGCCGGAGGATCTCATTCACCACATTCTGACTTTCCTTGACATGAAATATGTTGTTCAAACAAGTAAACTGTCACACAACTGGGAGCATTTCTGGAAATCAACAGACTATCTTAATTTGAATTGTAGCGAATTTCGTACACAGTCTTTGTTTTCAAAATTTGTGAAGCACATCATTTTTAATCGAAGAAATGATGTTGAACTTTCTAAGGTTCAGCTTACACTAACAGGATCAACCAGCCCCTCGGTTGTTAGAAGCATTGTAAAGTATGCATATCAGCATAATGTTAGGGAACTGAACATGAAATGGTTCGCTAGGAAATTCTTTCAGTTCCCCGAATGTATGTTCAGTTCTGAAACCCTGAAACATCTCACCCTTGCAACCAGTGATCAATCTTTCTATCTACACAACACCAGCTGCATACCAAAATTAGTTTGGGATTTTCCAGTTTAGAAACTGTGTTTTTGAGTAATATGCATTTTGGTGATAAAGGAGATGAGAGCGTTGACCTCTTTTCCAAGTGTCTTAACCTAAGGGATCTCACTTTACACAAGTGTTACATGTCTGGCTTAAAGATCTTCCACATTCGTGCTCCAGAACTTTCTGATCTCACAATTACGGATTTTACTTCATTTCCAGATGTTTTCAATGTGGTCGCTCCAAAACTTGAGAATTTTACTGCAAGTGTCAAGGCTACTGTTGATAAATGCCCACTCAGGTTCGAATCTCTGCAATTGACTACAGAGGGTTTTGATTCTCTTGAAAAGTGAACCTTTCCTTGTCAATGCCTCATTATGATCAGAAGAGATTTTTTCCGCTGATACTCGATTTGTTTCACAAACTCCGCAGCACCAAATTTCTGGTCATTAATTTGGATATAGTTGAGGTAACAAATACCAATTGTCATGGTTATTGCTATTTGTCCTTACACTTATTGTTTTATTTTTTTGCCTAAGACTTTAATTAGTTTTAATGTTTTGTGGATAAAGAAAATATCCGTAATATAAACATTAAACTGTTCAACAGTGTATGGAATACGATTTTATTTGTCCTCATTAAAAAAGAAATGGGGATTAATAATATAACTTCAGATATTCTTAAAGTATTGGGGAGATCAAATAAAGAGGATCTTAATGTAAAAAAAAAAAGCACATTGCTTTCATGTACTTATTGCTTGCTTCTTTTATCCTTTTCCTACGTATAAGACAATGCTGAAATAATTTATGTACATATTCTTATTTCTGTTTACTTGTTCGCATATTGTGTACTAAGACCCTCTCATTATGCCTGGATCAACTCGCATATCATCCTGTCCCATTCAATAAACTGGAGTGTTTGAAGATTAATAAGGCGTCCCGGCAAACGTGCCATATAGCTACAGTACCCACTCAAGTCAGAAGCTACTTTCTTGAGAATTCTCCCAGTGCCACATTCATCATGGATTTACCTCAGGTATATATGACTAGACGATCTACATATTTTCCACCATATTCTATTTAATCGTTCCTTTGTGACACCCATGACAAATCTTGTATCATTAATGTCCGTGGATGTGCACCGAACTTCCATGAGCATATATACAGGTGCATTAATATAGGGTTACAAAACACTTCACATTTCAACAAAATCTTTACCTTTATATAGATCTTCAATCCTGTGGCTTCTTATATATTCCATCTTTGTCGATTATACATCTACCCATTCATAAGTACAAACTTAAAAGTTATTTTATTCACTTATATTAAATCAACTTATCATTAATTATATTATCTTAACATATTTAAAGTTGAAGTTTTCGTTTGGGGGCAATTCTGAAACGAAAGATAAGGAAAATTACGAATAAAGAAAGAAGCTGCGTAACTCTTTAATTACAGATTTAGTAATTAGGTTCTTGAATTAATGTTTATGAGGTTAGAGTTTGTTAGTTTTCGTATTAGACTAGGATTGGTCTGAAGTGTTGTATGAATAGAATCCATGTTAAGGTGGTAATTTCCAGAAATCTTGTGTGCACTTACTCAATCAGGATACCGTTGCATGCCTGGGCCTTTATTTCTACTCAGTAAATGAGTGTGGATTAAAATTATTAGTTTTACACTTACCTGAAACAGAGAAAATTGTAGTAATTACCTATTTACCTGTTTCGATTGAAGGTGCCATGGAGGATATCAATGCAGCTGGTGGATGATGAGACAATGGCTAAGAAGGTGGCCAAGTTGAAGAGAGAAAAGAAGGAACCAAAGACCGTCGCCCAAGAAAAGAGAATGTTGGAGACAAATACAAGGCATCCCTCTGCTAATATTCGCATTCAGCCAGATGTTAATATAGCAGAACTTCCTCTTCTCCTAGACAGTCTTCATCCATTGTAAGCTTTCCGTTACCTTGAATTCATGATATGAATATTAATGCAACTTTTACTATAGTGATATGAGCGAAAATCACCAGCGCAGAAAACATCCAGTGTGCTTATCATAAAACATATTAATGTTGTTCACTTGGCACAACCGCACTAGCATTTTATGAAGGTTGAGTATAGTCGGGGGGCTGCGATCAACCAACTTTTGTCAAAAGGGGTCAATTTAGACTACAATGTACCGTTTAAAGGGTCAAATAAGTCAAACTGGAAATTTAATTACACAGTATATATGCTAAAAAGGCAAACAGTCGAAAGTCGCCCACCGTATAATGAAATGTTTATGATCTCGTAAACTGTTTCATACAAAGAATTTTAGTTACAATCTTTATAATAATGGTTCTGTTGTGGCCAGCCATTAAAATTTACTCCTTGTGATAGGGTTTTGGAACCTGTAGACATGACTGATTGCTGCTGAAAAGTATGCAGCAACAGCTGCCAGTTATTTTCGTTAACATATATCTAGCTGTTACTTCTTTCTTCAATCTTAAGCTAAATGGTTTTTACAATTAGTACGGTAAATGCAACCTTTTTATAGTTGTTTTATGGTAAAAGATCATAAATGCTTTTTTCTCATTAGCATAAGGAAGGGGGTGGCTTATTAAAAGCCTGGATATGGAGGTCATTAGTATTACTTTGCAATTCTTCTGTTAAGATGGTCAATTTTTTCCCATGTTTTCTTTTTCTCATAACTGATTTGGTACTTTCAAAATCTTCTGTTTCAGATGCCCTAATGCTCAAGCCTTGCTTAGTGATCAGGAAACAACATATGGCAGTTCAACCTTCAGATTAAGTTCTTTCAATGTTTTTCTTTAATGCGTGTTATGTGTTGATAGCACACAGTAAACCATGCGTGACCAACTTGAAGTCATAGTAGTACAAACAATTTGTCAAATAAATAATGTTGAATTCAGAGATGATATGTATTTCATACATTAAATTGTTTTTCTTTGTTGGGTTGTCTATTTTGGGTCGATGAATATCATTCCTTTCAATTATTAAATAAACTGTTCACAGAAAGTTAGAAGAATTTTAGGTGCCATTCTCGTATTGGCAAGGTGGTAAAGGCTTTTGCCTTTTGGAGAGAAGACCAGTCAAATCCTAATATAGGTAGATTATTTCTTGATATAGTTTAGGAGTATGTAGTAGATGAGTGTTTGAGTCACCATTCAAAATAGAAAAGAAGTTTAAAGTCTCCACCTCTCAAAATAGAAATCATCACTACAATCATCTATTTAGAAAATTTATATAATTCTAGATATCTAATTAAAAGGAAAGTGTTGAAAGTTTAAATTAAACTTAGGGGTCAAAGTACGTTTGAGTTTCAAAGTTAGATAATGTAATTTGGCAGGGATCAAATTGTGATCAGGTAAGTTAAGGGTATAACCATTATTTTCTTAAGTGCCACCTCTTTTCAAGGCGTTGGTTAGTTAAGTATATATACACATATCTATTGATACAGAAACATGTGAATGAGATTCGATGTTCTAGTGTTAATTGTGTTGTAATCCATTGATTGCCCTCTCTGTTTGCTATTTATATTTGATCATTAGGGGCAAATACAACAGCAGCCATCAAAGTGTAACACAAAACCTCATAATCAGTTTTAATAACAAATTCCATTCACATAAGCAATCAAGAAGGCGAGAATCCTTAATCATGATTGACCATAGTATAAGCGTTTAAGAAACAACGATTAGAGGAAAAGTGGCAAAAAAAAATCACTGGGTGCGGCATTTAAATTAGAAGAAATCGTTGCTTCGGTGTCCGGTTGAATTAGAAATTGTTTGTTTGAAAGCAATTTTGAAATTTGAATCTAGTATACCCTTTTCAAAGAGAAGAGGCGTTCGATAGATTAATAACAAAAGAATATTATAATTATGAAATCTATTTTACAAATCCGCAGACAATTAGGAAACATGAATGATCCAATTAGGAAAAAGAAAAAAACAAAAACAAAAAATACGATTTGGATGAAAGTCTAAAACTGTAAAGTGACCAAACCTCATGGATAATTTTGACGGTTTCCTCTTTAACAAACTAAAATCCGAAAGTTCTCTAGATCAAGATCTAAAAGCAGGATATTCTGTTAAACTTTAATATGGAATTTACACAAGGAAACGAAAATGCAGAAGCCCAAAGTTTCATACAATACGATACATAAGCCCAAATTTTCATACATATATACGTCAGACTCTGAGTCTTTTACATGTGTTATTTCGAACTTTTTAAGAAACGGCAAAGATTATACGACATTGGTAACCGATCCCTCTATCCTCCGCCGCGAATCACGATTCCTCAAGGTAAAACGATTCTTTCTTTCTCCAATAGCTCATTGATCATCGTTCTACAAGTCTGCCTTTGATCTTCTGTTATCCTATAGTTTATTAATCTGTATTTTAAACCCTAGTTTCACAGTTGTAGGGGTATGGTACTAAACCCGGTTTTACGACTCTAAATTTATTATGTTTGGCTTATTTTATTATATGGACTAATACAATGTTAGGAGTTTTGTGGAGGTAACCCTAACTGGGCTAGGCCCATTAGGGTACCATGATGGTGGCCATGAGGCTCTCTATATAAGGAGGTCTCCACCTCCTTATTAGGGGGTCATGCTCAATAAGAGCCACCATAACCATTTTTGTGTCTGTAAACAAGAGATCCTTGAGATTTCTTAGCAGTCACCTCCACACCCCCAAAAGGCCATTGCAGATCTCAAACAACCGGAGAAGAAGATCAAGACGTGGTTCGTTCATCTCTACATCCGTGGAAACATCGTCATGGATCAGGTCAGATTCATTTCATGTTTTGACAACAGTCGATATACTTGTTTATCCAGTTTTCTGCTAATTTCGTTCAACTACTGATAGCATCTAATGTTTGAAATCTACGAATTAGAAGTATACAATGAACAATTAGTAATTAGAGAGTTTTCAGACCTTAAAACCTCTCAAGGGAATGCAAAAATTTTAATATATATATATATATATGGTTTAAGTGCTCATTATATCTTGTTGTTTTTGGTTTGGTGACATGTAATAACTGAGCTTTCTTAGCGAGTAAATGGAGTGTCGAATTGAGGGTAACGATAGGTTTAATTTGTGGAAAAACATAGGATCAAATTGTGGCGTACAATCGGGTGATTGATAATGATTGTTGGGTAATTTGGATTGTTTGGGTTCATCTCTTTGAAAAGGGTTTAAAGAATTTTGTGTGTTGACTTGGTTAATTTTTGTTGTTTTTATAGAGGTTAAGTTTTGAAGCAAATTATGAAAGTTATCGTTTACCATCAATTTATTTTTTGGCGACGGTCATTTTTTGGTTGAATGACAAGCGGGGGTTGGTGGTCACTCCCACTATGCATTTTTGTGGTGTGAAAGGAGGCGGCGGCGTGGTGTTCACTGCATCACCGTACCTGCCACATCATCCCGGCATCTTCGTCCCGTACTCATAACATATGGCCTTATAGTGTGGTTTTTTTATCCATTCCTTGTCCTGAAAACATATTATCCTGCTGCCTTATATAGAGTGACAATATTAATTTGAGAATATCTCTTCAATATGAATATTAAGTATTGTACTGATATACATTAAAAATTTTACAGGTGATTGAAACGCAAACCCGGTCTGAAAGCATAAATCTCTGACTCTAGTCATATCGAACGATTGCAGCTCATATACACCACTTATGGATATGATACACGACAGAACAAGTATCATTGAAGAGGAAGAAGAAGGAAATGAAGATAGAAACTTGCCAGATGATATTATTCATCACGTTCTCTCTTTCCTTGACACAAAATATGTTGTTCAGACTAGTATCCTGTCTCACAGGTGGGAGCCTTTTTGGAAATCAACTGACTGTCTCAGTCTAAATTGTCACGAATTTCGTACACAGTCTATGTTTTCCAGATTTGTGAAGCCTGTTCTATCTCATAGAAGAAATGATGTACAACTTTCTAAGGTTCAGCTAACGTTGACAGGATCAGCCAGACCCTCTGTTGTAAAAAGCGTTGTAAACTACGCATTTCAGCATAATGTTACAGAACTGAATATGACGTGGTTCGCCAGGACATTCTTTCAGGTCCCAGAATGTCTTTTCCATTCTCATACTCTCAAACATCGCACCCTTGCGGTCAGTAAACAATTTATCTATCAACATGAGGCTAGCTGCATACCAAATTTAGTTTGGGATTTTCCATCGTTAGAAACTGTGTTTTTGAGTAGTATGCATTTTGGTCGTAAAGAAGAGGAGAGCCTTGACTTCTTATCGAAGTGCCTTAACCTAAGGGATCTCACTTTACATAAGTGTTGCATGCTTGGCTTAAAGATTTTCAATATATGTACTCCGGAACTTTCTAATCTTGTTAGTTCCCTTTTTGTTTATATTAGTCTTTTGTATTGATGATTATGTAATGGGCCAGTTTGTTTACTTTGTGTATTTTAGGCCCAAGAGAAAATTTGTTAAGAAGCCCAATGGGCATTGGAAATAATACACTACTTCTCATGCATGCTCTTCTATAAATAGAGAGCATGCCATGAGAAGAAGAGAACTTTTTGGCAAGAAAACAAAAACCCTCTAACATATTCTCTCTCTCTTTCTTTACCCGAACATAAACTCTAGAACCGAGACCTCTTGGTTGCTTAGGTTGTGTTTGTTTTTGCTTAAAACATCCGCAGGAAGCTTATGTCTGCGGGCGCGCAGACATAAGCTTCTAAAGACTGTTTGTTTGTTTTTTAAAATAAGATTTGCAAACTGCTTTTATAACCTTAAAAAAGAAGCTATTGTTTAACTTCTTCACACATCTTCACACTTTTTAACATCCTATCAACACCCAATGTGCAACACCACCACCCATCATGCGTCGCCACCACCACCGTCCACCACCACCCACCGTCCACCACCATCGACCACCCACCACCACCACCACCCACCCGTCGGCCATAACCATCGTCCAGTACCACCACCCACCCGTCGCCCACAACCGTCGTCACTACCACCAACCACCGTCCGCCACCACCACCCACCACCACCACCTACCATCCGCCACCAACACCGTTGACCACCCACAACCATCACCGTCCATCACCACCACTACCCCACCGTCCGCCACCACCACCCACCACCACCTACCATCCGCCACCATCACCGTCCACCACCCACCACCATCCATCATCCGCCACTACCACCGTCCACCGCCCTCCACCAACTATTTTACTAATCTACAGACGTTAAATGACTTCTATCTACTGGATATGTATGATAGGTAACTAATTTTCAGCTTATGCAGACAATACCCAGTTTATAAAACAAACAGTATTTTATTTTCAGATTGCAGACCTTCAGACCACATCTTCGGTTACAGATATGAAATCAGATTGCAGACAGTTTTTGTCTTCAAAAACAAACAGCACCTTAGTGTGATTTCCGTTAGCACTAAGTTAGGCTGATCCAAAGACGTTGTTAGATCTACCCGACTGGGGACCTACAAGTGGTATCAGAGCTTCGACTCACTAGTTGAGAGTTTTTGGATCACAACTTGATCTTGAGAAGAAGAAAACAAGTGTTCTTGCAAGAAAAGTTCACAAATACCACAAAAACAAGAAAAATACAAAAAGAATCGGCAAAATCTTCATAAAAATGTCTTAGAAGGTGATCTTGGTAAAAATAGCAAGTGTTCAAGTTCTAGATCCAAAAGTTTTTGTTATAAAAGGTGTTAAAGTTAGTGTTTACGATTTTGAAAAGTGTTGAAATTAAAAAATGAAAATTTTCGCTTCTCATGGCATGAAAATCAGTGTACCAACCTTTGACCTAGTACTACTGACAAGTTAGGTGGAACAGATCCCAAGAAAGAGTGCTTCTATAAAATTGAACTTTTTTGCATCAAAGAGTTTTTCGCTTCTCATAGAGCAATTTCGCTTCACTTGAAACCGTTTTGCTTCGTATAACATTTTTTTCGCTTCGCTTCACTGTTCACGTTTCGCTTCGCATAGAAATTTTTTTTCTTTGCACCATTGTTCATCAGAAGTTTTTCGCTTTGCCTGGAGCAACTTTTTCGCTTCGCTTGAAAAGGTGTTTCGCGCGAAAAAGTTGCCTGTGTTGAATTTTAAGCTGTTTGAAGGTTGTTAAGTGTTTGAAACTTCTCAAATCATGACAAGCACGGATTCTGAACTGTTGAAGGGGTATTTGTTGTTGGAAAACCAAGTGGGAATGCCTACAAAGCCACCAAAGTATATGACCTTGGATGATAACTTTGCAGACTTCAAATGGAGATTCATGAACTATATCTCATTGACTGAGACTGATTTAATGAGATGTTTTGAACTAGGTCCTCATGTTCCCATGACTCGCACTAATGCTGGGAACAACTTAAAGCTCCAGAAAACTATGATCAAGCAAACAGGGACCTGTTAGCGCAAGACAAGAAAGCCTATCTCATTTTGACCTTTTGTCTTTCTAATAAGATCACTGAAACTCTTCGTGAACACACAAGTGCCAAGGGTCTGTGGGAAGCACTTGTTGAGAAAGTTGAAGGCAATGCTGAAATTAGAGAAAACAAGAAGGCCCTATTAAAAAAAGAGTTCAATATGTTTAATCATCGTCAAGGTGAAGCTGTTTTGGATTTGGTTAAGAGATTTGAGAAATTGATGGTAAGAATTAGGGCTGCAAGTGTCAACATTGCAAATGCTGAGGTCAATCACAAGTTGATGAATTCATTACCATACAGCTGGAGCACTAATACAATTACAATCAAAAGAACTACAAATCTGAATGCCATGATAAATAGTGATTTGATCTCCACCATCAAGTCATTTGAGATGGATGAGCAGATGAGAATGAATAATCATCTTAGTTCCATAAATCAAGCTGGAGTGAGTTCTGCTTCGTCAATGACAACTGCTTTCATAAGCAAAACTCAACAAAATGTGTATCCCGTGACCACTCCTAAGTACTCCCCGAATGTGTCTTCACAACCAACTGCTTTCATCTCAACCAGCAATCCATCAGACTCCTCAAGTACAAGTTCATTTCAAAAGGTAGTCGACTGTGCGGTTGCCCAAGCATTAAAAGCTCAAGGGATTTCCTCATCCTCAAAACCTCAACCAAGCAAATCTTCAAGTTACTGTGAAGCTCTTCCCTTGCTGAACGACTCAAACATCGCAATAGTTCATGCTTTTTTATCAAATCACAAAGAGCTGATGCAAGGAAACTTGTTGCCACCACAGTTTGAGGCTGGAGATTTGAGAAATATCAACCAAAAGGATCTTGAAAAATGGATATCAAATATCAAATGGCAATGGCTGTGCAAAGAGCCACAAACTTCATGAAGACGTATGGGAAGGATAGCTTCAATGATTCTGACAGAAAAAGGATCGGGTTCGATAAGTCAAAGCTACGATGCTACAATTGTGGTGAGATGGGTCATTTCTCTTGAGAATGCACGAATCCATCAAAACCCACAAATGATATTCGTGTGACTGAGGTGATAAAGGAAGAGAACAACAAGACAGCAGGAAAAAGACATGAGGTGCAGAAGCCAAGCAGCTCATCTCAAAGAATTGGAGGTCATCCACACAAGGGCAACTCAAGCTCAAACTCAAAGGCCCTTGTCTCCTAATCAGAGGTCCAAACTGGTATGGATTGGGATGATCAATTTCAAGAGTTGCAGAACCCTCTCAACTTGGCAGGCATGGCTTTCACAGCAAACGAAGGAGCATCCTCATCCACTGCTGCAAGTTCTGATGAATCACCTTTTGATGAGGTAAACAATAATCTTTGCTCTCAAACTTGTGTGAACAAAGTTACTTATTATAAATATCTTCAGGACGAAGTTTTGAAAGAAAATGCAAAACTTCGTCAACTAAATGCTGAGTATGTAAAGGCTGACAAGATATATGTTGAAAAGATTAAAACACATCACGATGATGTTGCAAATCTTAAACTTAAAATCTTTCAAGGAGAGCACAATGTCATCAATTACAAGGACATAATAAATAAATTAAAAGATGAGATTGAAAAGTTAAAACTTGACCTTTCTGATAAACAAGAAAAGGAAAAACAAGTTGAAAGATTTGAAGCATCATCTGAGAAATTATATGATCTTATTGGAGCTCAGAGAAGTGCTAAAGTTAAATTCTGGGCTAGGTTATGATTATTCACCGGTGCCCCCACCAATGAATGATAATTACACTTGCCTACCCCATTTTAGCTATAATACTTCTCCTGATGAAGAGATGGCCTATGGTATTGGTAAGCTACCAAAACCAGTGAAATTTGTTTATGCTGCCTCTCCATCAAAGACTCAAATTCCATCATCTGATAGGACTAACGTCAATGTGTCTTGTGCAGTAGGTGATGTAAGTGGTGATTATGGGAAGGTTAACCAGGGTTGTAAACCAAAAGGAGAATTAGAACCACATTTTGAATCTTGTGTGGGTCTAACAAAATCAATTAACAATCCTGTTTGTAACAAGGTGTGTGAATCAATGTTAGGAAGTTTAATGTCTAGATCAAAAGATGTATTTTGTGAATCATCAAGTGATGAAAATTGGATAAATGTTTGCAATGAAAGTGAATATTCCTCTTCTGATTTAGAATGTGAAACTATATTTGATGAAACTGTTGAAGTCAAGGTTGATGAGAAGAAAAGTCCTAGTTGTTCATCAATTGATCATCATGTTGAGAACTCAACTAAAGAGAAATCAAGTTTTGTAAATGAAAAACCTAGCACTTCCTGTAAATATGTGCCACCAAAGAAAACCTATTTTTCTCAAAATACAAATTACAACAATAGTTCTCGATATTATAATCAGTGTGATGCCTATTACTTTTCTCAACAGAAACCTAGGTATTCAAATTATTTTGCTTCAATATTTTTAGATGTTCATCACTATCAGACAGATACAGGTTACAGACATGTTAACCCAACCACATCACCTTATCCCACATAATCTCAGTGATCAAGATATCTATAATTGCATCCAAAAAAAATGTTGCTTTGTTTGTGGCAATCCGTCTCATCTTGCAAGACATTGCAAGAACTGACATAAGCAACAAAGAGACTTCAACAGTAAGTTTGGTCAGACATTTCCAAAGTATAATGCTAAACCAAGAAAATGCCTAACCAAACTTATACTTCAGCCAGTGCGACAGATTTAAGACCCAAAAGAACTAAAAAACCAAAGAAACCATTTTGGCTAACCCAAAGAGAAAGAAAAAGGTTAGCGAAGGGGTCTGAAGCTGAAAAGCCCAAGAACCCTTCAAAAGTTTTCACCAAGGCCAATCAAGAGGATTTTGTGGTTAAGCCTAAACCAAAACGAAGGCAATCCAGAAAACCGTCTCAAAACCGAGGAACTCATAATTCAAGTTCCTTGAGGGATTGTTCTTCAGATTCTGATTCACCAAAGGATTATATTTTTAGAAATCATAAAATTAAACTTGGTGATTTTGTGTTTAACTTTCCCGAGACAAGAGTGTCTCGGGAAACCCTCCACTAACTGGTTCTTCATTTGTGTAGGGTTAGCCTGGACGGCCTGTCAACAGTATTTGGTACTTAGACAGTGGCTGCACCTGGCACATGACAGGAGACGAATCGCTGTTGTTCGACATCAAACCATTCAACGGTGGTCACGTTTCTTTTGCCGGTGACATTGGAGGAGAGATAACAAAACAAGGGAAGGTCTCGAATGGTACTTTGGCTTAGCGTCTCTTATATCTGTGATAAGAAATTCTCAACCCTATTTACTGAAAATGAATGTCTCATTCTGAAACCAGGTTTTAAAGTCCCTGAGGAGTGGATTATGATGCGTACTCCAAGGCACGACGATGCCTACATTCTGGACATGAGAAGCAATTATTCCATGCGTTCTGCTTCTTGCTTGATGTCCAAGGCCTCGGAGAACGATTCATCTTTATGGCATCGACGTTTGGGTCACATTAACTTTAAGAATTTGAATAAGTTGGTTAAAGGTGACCATGTGAGGGGTTTACCAGTAAAATCTTTTCACTGTGCTAAAAAATGTTTATCTTGCTCTAAATGCAAACAGCACAAACTCCCTCATAGACCCAAAACCGTAAATTCAGTAAATTCCACTCTTCAGTTGTTGACATGGATCTTTTCAGTCCAATTCAACCAATGGCAATAGGTCGAAAAGCCTACTGTCTGGTTATTACTGATGACTTTTTGCATTTCAGTTGGACATTTCTATTAGGGCACAAGGACGAGACATCACAGTTTCTGCTCAGGTTTATTGTGTTGGTTGAAAATCAAACTGACAAGAAGTTGAAGTGTATCAGAAGTGACAACGGCACAGAGTTTTGCAACAAGGTGATGAATGAATTCTGTCACAACAAGGGAATTGTTCATCAGCTCAGCGCACCTTACACTCTCGAACAAAATGGAGTGGCTGAGAGAAGAAACCGTACTTTGGTGGAAGCCGCTAGAACAATGCTCTCATATTCCAAACTACCATTGATTTTCTGGTGTGAAGCTATCAACGCTGCTTGCTTTACCCAGAATCGTGTGCTTCTAAACAAAAGACTGAACAAGACTCCTTATGAAGTCTTCTATGAAACGAAGCCAAGGGTAAATTTCTTCAGAATGTTTGGATGTCCCTGTACCATACTTCAAACAAATGCTGGAACAACCTTCAAGTTTGCTGAAAAGGCAGATGAGTGTTATTTTGTTGGTTATGCTGCTGACAAATGTGCTTATCGGGTCTACAACAAGAAAACTAGAGTAATCTTGCAGTCTTTCAACATTGACTGGCAAGAATTGAACCTTACTGATGCACACAATGGTCCAGACCGGATGTTTGATTATGAAGGCTTGTTCAAGCAATTTTGTGTTGATGAGCAGCGCTCTGCCGACACCACTGAAATGCCAGTTGTTGAAGACATGACTGATTCATACATGTCAGTCGACAACAATCAAAATGTTCAAGTAGATCAAGCAGAGCCACCTCCTGCAGAACCAAGTGTGGTGGAATCTATCCCCACACCTCCCTCAGAAGAAGACAATCAGGGATCTACAATGGAGGTGAATGCATCAAATGACCAGGTTGAACCAAGTCCAAATGATGCTTCTGATGACACCAACACTACCTCTGTTCCAGCAGTAGCTGTTCCATTCTATGACAACCTATGGGAAGGTCCCATAGCTCCAGAACATTTGGTTGAACCGCAAGAAGATGAAACTAATCCTCAACCAAGTGTTTCTATCCATGCGACCACTGTCTTCCATCCCATAGAGAACCTGACCATTCAACTCGAGGCAACACCAGTCGAGCATGTCGAGCAAATTCCACAGTTACCGATTCATCGTCGACATCCGACTAAGAACATCATTGGCAATCCGTCCGCTGGCATCCAAACACACAGCACCTCCGGTACCATTAACAGATGTCTTTTTGCTTGTATTGTTTCACAGGTGGAACCCAAGGACTACAAAGTTGCACTAAAAGATAATTCCTGGGTAGAAGCCATGCAAGAAGAGCTGTTACAGTTCAAGAAGCTACATGTTTGGAGGCTGGTGAAGAAACCAGAAAATAAAAGGTCGATCGGAACAAAATGGGTGTTCCGAAATAAAAAGGATGACAAGGGGGTGATCATTAGAAATAAAGCCCGCCTTGTCGTACAAGGCTTTTGGCAGCGTGAAGGTTTTGATTACGATGAAGTCTATGCACCAATAGCCAGATTAGAAGCAATTCGTATCTTTCTGGCATACGCCTCGTACATGAACATCAAAGTGTATCAAATGGATGTCAAGACTGCTTTCTTGTACGGGAAAGTAAAGGAAGAAATCTACGTTAGTCAACCTCCAGGCTTTGAAGATCCAACTCATCCTGATTATGTTTACCGCCTTGAAAAAGCACTTTATGGTCTTCACCAAGCACCACGTGCATGGTATGCCACACTGGCTAATCATTTAGTTAAGAATGGTTACAAGAGACGAATCGTCGATCAAACTCTCTTTGTCAAGAAGGTCAACGGTGATTTGATTTTGGTACAAGTTTATGTTGATGACATCATCTTCGGGTCCACGAATGAGGATCTGTGCAAGGAGTTCTCTGAGGTTATGCAACAGTGATTTGAGATGAGTTCCTTAGGGGAGATGACTTTCTTCCTAGGGTTACAAGTTGAGCAAAAGAAGGACGGGACCTTGATTCACCAAGAAAGTACGTTCAAGACGTTGTTCAGAAATTTGGTTTTAAGGACTCATCATCTTTCATGACACCAATCGCCACGCGACCTATTCTAGCTCCTGATCCATCGGGAAAACTAGTCGATCAACACCTGTACAGGTCAATGATTGGATCCCTGATGTATCTCACTGCAAGCAGACCGGACATCATGTTCACTGTTTGTCAGTGTACTGATATCAGTCTGATCCGAGAGAATCCCACATGACGGCTGTCAAGCGTATTTTCAGATACTTGAAGGGCAGACCACATTTAGGTCTTTGGTATCCAAAGGAATCTCCATTGGAACTTCATGCTTACACCGACAGTGATTATGGGGGATGCAACTTGGACAGAAAGTCAACATCTGGTGGATGTCAATTCCTGGGAGATCAGTTGATCTCATGGCAGTGCAAGAAACAAGTCACCGTGTCCACCTCCACAGCTGAGGCCGAGTACATTGCTGCATCCAGCTGCTGCTCTCAAGTGATTTGGATCCAGCATCAGCTGCTGGACTTCGGTTTGAATTTCTATGGATCCACAATCAAATGTGATAATGAGGCGACCGTTGCTATTGTTAAAAACCCGGTCCAGCACTCAAAAACTAAGCACATTGACATCCGAATACATTTTATTCGTGATTGTTATGATCGTAAGCTTGTCGATATAAAAAAGGGTCAATACTGACTATAACTTTGTAGATCTCTTTACCAAATATTTCAGTCGTGCTCGATTTTTGTTTCTCGTTGAGTCATTGGGCATGATTTCTTTTGAGTAAATATTATCTTTAATTTTAAAACTGTAAAATATTTTTTCAAATATGTCACACTTTTAGAGGGAGAAAATGAGTTAACTTTAACTCACCAAAAAGATTTTAAATTTACTTTCAGCAAAACAAAAATCAAGTCGTTTGACTTAACAAAAAGATTTTAGTTTATATATAATATTAATTTCATCTTTACTCCCATTTAAGAAAATCTTAAGAAAACTTTAAAAGTGTTTTCCCGCTTAGATGTAGCTCTTTCATAGAGGGAGTCGATTATTTTAAAATTTTTCAATTAAGAATTTGATCCGATCTTTTGGAAAGTGATAGTACGTTGGTATGTAATGATTCTAGCGCGTTAAAAGAGTAGAACAAAAGGCTACAAGATCATTCATAGATGTGTAGGTAGGTTTGACAAACAAGTAAGTGTCAGGTGATATAAACTTAAACTAATGCCGTTGCCAGTGGCTATACATTTAAGAAGCTGTTGCATAATTCCGTGAAGTCATATTCATGAAGGCAAAAATGTAACTATACATGTCATACCCAAGCCTCTCTTTACCTAATCACAGTAGTCTTATGAAAGTAAGTGTCAATTTTAATTTTCATTGAGTCAAGTAAAGAGTCAAGTAAAAAGTCAAGAAAAGCAAGAAAAAGAAAATAAAAGAGTTAGAAAATCAAAAGAAAAGGAATCAGATAAGGAGTCAGTCCTAGGAATTTTAACTTCTGCTTTATTTCTTCATTTATTTTCGACTTAAGCCATGGACTTTCTACGTTTGTAGTCATACAAGATCTGATTGTTAAGGCCCTGAGTCTTCTGCTATGTTTTATTTTCTTACTTTTGTTCAAGCCTTAGACTTTCTCTGCGCGATAATATGGTATTATTCGACCTGATTGTTATGGCCTGAACTTCTGTTTTATTTTAATTTTTCTAGATCGAGTCAAATGTTTGTGTCATGTGTACAGTGTACAATAAGTCAAGTATGTTAATAAGAGTACTGTGGTCAACTAAGAAAGGTTTAAGTCAAGTTGAGGTGATATGTTAACACAAACTAAGCCCGAGGTATGATGGAATCAGTAACATGTCTGATTAAGTGGGGACCACATAAGTATTGTGCCTAATTGAATCTCAAATGTATCACGTTGACATCAAAACACTTGTCAAGTTAAAAGGGTGGACAATATCTACAGTCAATGATGAACTTATGTTATAATAATTTCAAAATGGAAACGCGATCTAGGGCTTTGCAAATCAATATGATTCCTTGTCGCGATCGTTCTTTATAAATTAAACAAAGAATAAATCTATATAGATTAATTAAATATTAATTTTAAATTCAAAATATTTTAAATTTATTTTATTTTATTTTGTTTTGTTTTTGTTTTTTAAAATATTAAGTATCTGTACAGTTCAATATTTTAAGTTTTATTTTTATTTTTTTATTTTTATTTCTACTTTCATTTTATTGTCTTCTTTTATTGTGATTTTATGTTTTGTCAAAGAGATTAATCTTGCAAACATTAGCTGTCATGGACCGACAAAAGAAAAAATCAAATAAACAAACAAGTGCTCGGATTCGGTGAGTAAATGTTTTTCGGGTTTGAAAATGCAAATATTTTAAATGTCTGAGGACTGAGAGTGTATTTTCGGTGAATACTCGCGATATTTTGACCGTATCGCGAGATAGGCTGACCCTATACATATGAGAAACCTAAAATATCTTTCACTATTCACCAACACTTTTACTTTTCACTCTCTCTCTTCTCTTTCATCTTCAAACCTTCAAATCTTAACTCTTCAAATTCTTCGACGATCCTACTCATTATTATCCATTATGCCGTTGAATCCTGATTATCCTCCCTCGGTAAAACACCATGAACACCATCATTCATCTTTTAGCCTTTGTTTCTGAATTCTCGTAGATCAAGAAGGCGGTTCTTATGAATCGTCGGCTAGATATGGGACTGATAACATATTTTGTGATGTTCTCATTGTCTTAATTTGTTATAAGGACCTTAGATCTATGATTATATTCATCATTTGTTTGTTATAGGTTTAATTTGTAAAGTTTGTAAATTTAGGATTATTTGGTAAGTTCAAGGGTTCAATTGACCGAGTAAACCAAAGGGTTTCTGGTTCAAACTTTCCGGAAACCCAATTCAGGGCTAGGCGACACCAATGGATGAAAAAGAAACAAAATTTGATTAGTTGAACTTTTTCGCATAAGAGGTTTTCGCTTCGCATGAACATGTGAAGCGAAATAATGTCTGTTTCGCTTCGCTTGTCCATTCGAAGCGAAATAATCTCTGTTTTGCTTCGCTTGTCCATGCAAAACGAAATGATCCCTGTTTCGCTTTGCATAACCATGTGAAGCGAAACTGGATCTGATGCGAAAAAGTCACACTTGGCATATTTTTCAGAAAAATGAAACTGAAGCTACTGGACTGTTTTAGACTATTGAACTGTTTGGACTGATTTTGGACCTAATAACCATACATACTAGACTAAGTAACTTATATAAAATTAACTTCTCTACTTATCAAATCACAAATGTACATTATTTAAAGCTTATATATTTATATAACTTATTTGTTTTGTCTGTGTCTTAATGATGATTCTCATGATCATATGGTTTAATTTCAGGGTCACAATCTATTTTGTGCTCTCGAGTTGCCAAAGGCTAAGAAGGACAAAGTATTCACATCAATGGTCAAGGGGCTCAAGCAATCTCCCCTTGTACATGCAATTATAGCCAACCCAACTGTTTATTACAAGTGGCTTTTGGACGTTTGGGCCTTTGCCAAGATTGCTGATGATTCTCTGTCCTTTACTACGAAGGTTCCCAGAAAGGAGTTAACTATTACAGAATCAGACATTAGACGGGCGTTAAAGATTGAAGATAAGCCTGATTATACATATGAGAAGGGAGACAGAAAGAAGTTGGAGGATTTTGTGATGAGTATGGGATACGATACAGAATGGAAGAGTTTGGAAAAGAAGCATCTCCCACCATACTGGAGATTTCTGTTTCACATCGTGACACACTGCTTTGCAGACATAAGAGGAGGGCTTGATAGCATGAGTACTGACTGGGTCCACATTATGTTTGCACTGACGACTCGAGAGAAGTTCAATTACTCTCGAAGGATATTCCTATGCATGTTGGGGAATATCAGGAGTGGAGCCACATGGCTTATGTACCCGAGGTTCGTACAGATGCTCCTGGATGATCTGATCCCAGATGTTCCAAGGCCGGGGTCAAAGAAGGCTAAGGACAAGAAGTCATATCCCGAGCCATATCATGTGCATGAAGTCAAGATATCAATCTTTGGTGTGTTGTTCAGCACCAAAGGAAGGGGACACCAGTATATAAGACCAAGGCCGGGTCCTAAATTTGGATTATTTGAGGAAACAGAGCCTGCTGAGGATGAGGCATCTGATGATAGTGAACAGGAGGATGAGCCAGAGGTCGGGACAGAACAAGATTCTAGTGATGAGCCGGCCGAGGATCGAACAAAGGCCAAGCACGACTTAAAGAGGAAGGAGGCCGGAAAGGGCAAAGTTATAGAGCTTGAGGAGGAAGAAGAAGACCAACCGCCCCTGAAGCGTTTGAGGAAACTTGGGGACTCCTAGAAGTTAACCAAGTTTCTTGTCAAGATTCCCTCACAAGAAAAACCATCTGACCAACCGAAAATCACCAAAGAAGCCCTAGCCCAAGCCCTAAAAGCGTTAGACGTAACCAAAATCCAAATTCCCACCTCCAAGAAGCCAAAGACTAGGAAGAAAACTAAAGCCAAGAAAACCAAAACCTTACTCCACGACTCATCAGAATCCTCACCTGAACCTTCACCAACAGACCAACCTATATCAACATTCCTACCCCAAATACAATCATCACCACCCTCACCACCACCACAACCAACCCAACCCGAACCTTCTCAAATCATAACACCACCTACCAAATCAACCTCATCGAAATTCACTTCATCAGTCTTCAGCTCACCAATACAAACAACAAGCTTATAGAGCAAAACCGTTATAACTTCCCCAACCCAAACCGTCACACCATCTATGACACAACCAACACCACCCACCACTACAACTTCACCAATCATTACCCAACCCATCACCCTACCTTTGCCAACAACCTCACCACCATTAATGTCCACCACCCCACCATCCAATATTATCTCACCCACACCCATTTCCTGAGGAATGTCTTCGACACCTCCAGTGTACGCCAATCCTATCCTCGATAGGATCGTCGCACTGGAGGAATACAACGCTAAGAGGGCGGAGCGAGAAATTGTGCTCCTCAAGTTTATTAAAGAAATGAAACAGAAGGCGTTAGAGGATGAGGAAGAGAAAGCGGCTCTGAGGGAAAGAATAAGGGTGTTGGAAGAGCAAAAGGAAGCAAGCGAAGCACTTGCTGAAAATCAGAGATTATTGACCAACACCTTCCACACCCGAATCCAGAATCTGCAAGCACTTATGAACCGTGAAGCCTTTGATAACGCGAATTTGAGAGCAGATCATTCAAGACTAGGTGACAGATTGGCTACCATTGAAAGAGACTTACCAAGTGCCAGTGCCCTCTGATCAAGTTTAAATAAGAAGATCGAGGATGCTAATAGGAAATGGAATGTTGAACAAGAAGCTACAAACTTCCAAGTTACAAGTTTAGAAAATCAGCTTGCTTCATCCGCCTCTCTCGATACACTGCAAACAGAGATGGAGTCTATACAAGAAAAAATAAAGGAGCAAGATCGTCTGAATGAGCTACAACTCAAAACGAATGAAGACATGGTGAGTAAGTACCAGGCGACCTTAGACCTTATGGGCATTCAAGAAGATGAATTTCATGGTCTGGAGGATAGGCTGGACGCAGTTTTTGGGGCTTGGAGAAGGTTTGGTGAGTCTTCTCAAGTCAGTGGTTCAAAGTCTACCGTAGGTTCATCTGTGACTATGCGAGGAGTTCAGGCTGTAGCATCTGAAGGTAAGGCGACTGTTGGTCAGTTAGTACAATAGGGCGGCAAGTCTAGCGGTGTTGGTGGTCGAAATGATGGTGATGACGAAGATGAGAAAGAGGATGATGATGAAGAAGAAGATGATGATGATGATGACGTTCATGATAGCTTCAATGTTGATGACGACAGTGATGATGAGGGCAGAGACGGTGGAAATGGAGGAGCCGGAGCAGCAGGAGGTGGAGGTGGAGATAACACTAAATCACCTCCACACACTCAATATGAAGTTCAAGACCCTGCTGCTCACGACTCGGCTGGCAAAGTCAGGGAGCATGATACACAGATCACTGACATGTATAAAGATTTATTTCCTGATGACTTTGCAGGTGTTATAGATTACTTTATTGAAGCATGAATGAACTTGGAGCATCTTATTGATCAGAATACAGTGGCGATGGTTGAAGATGACTACATCAACTACTCACCCAATCCCGACACTCCGCCTGCT
The DNA here is from genome assembly GCF_021521415.1 of Bidens hawaiensis. Classification (NCBI taxonomy): domain Eukaryota; kingdom Viridiplantae; phylum Streptophyta; class Magnoliopsida; order Asterales; family Asteraceae; genus Bidens; species Bidens hawaiensis. Next base: position 8,222 of record NW_027505282.1, on the reverse strand, counting down.
CAAGTTCAAGGTTCAGAAACTCGTGTTCCCGACCTAGTCTCTAATCCAACAGCCGACTTGACACAGGAACCACATAAGAAGAAGAGAAAGACACACATTGTGTCAAGTCGTGCGTGTGCCCGCCTGCTCAATTACCCTTATCATGACGATTCGCTGATCGTTTATGCAAAGTATGATAAAGCATCTGGGCCATCAGAAGATATAGCGGCAATCTGATCTATCTCAACCACCATGAGCTGAAGTTGTTACCAGAGCTTGACATCAATTATCTCCGACAAGCTCTAGGCCATGGTGCAGTTGGGAGTACGTTAGAAAGCTGGGTCCCAGACTATCTCCATCATCAATCAAGGGTGAGCTACAAATATTTTGAGCCGAATAAGGTTCGCAAATACAAGAACCCAAAGGAGATAGATCCTGCTACCGGGGAGCCTTGCACCATGTGGAGATACAGGGCACCGAAAGACTGTCATGAGATTTATCACCGCGAGCCTTATCTTCCCAACACTCTTCGAGATTTCATTGACTGGGAGTTTGATAATAAAACCAATGAGGCCGTCATCCACTGCCGTGATATGCACGAGATTCGAGTGTTTGACGAGCATGAGCTTATGGGTCTACACATTAAAGATGTGAAGAAGCTCTACCACAAGCCACTGGGAACCGTCGAGGACTTGGGACGTCAGAATACACCGGATAGTTGAAGCCTTCAACAAGTTCATCCGTAGACTTGTTGAACTTCCGCTATCCGAAGACGAATGCTTGGTTTACAACACCGACGGGTTCCAATACTAAAGACTAGAGGGAGATTGTTAGGTCCCTTTTTGTTTATATTAATCTTTTGTATTGGTGATTATGTAATGGGCCATTTTGTTTACTTTGTGTATTTTAGGCCCAAGAGAAAAATTGTAAAGAAGCCCAATAGGCATTGGAAATAATACACTACTTCTCATGCATGCTCTTCTATAAATAGAAAGCATGCTATGAGAAGAAGAGAACATATTCTCTCTCTCTCTTTCTTTACACGATCATAAACTCCAGATCTGAGACCTCTTGGTTGCTTAGTGTGATTTCCGCTAGCACTAAGTTAGGTTGATCTAAATACGTTGTTAGATCCACCCGACTGAGGACCTACAAATCTCACAATTACAGATTTCGATTTATATCCAGGTACTTTCAATGTGGTCGCTCCAAAACTTAAGAATCTTACGGCTGCTGTAGAATGTCCATTCATGTTTGAGTCTTCGCAGTTGTCCAGCGAGGGTTTGGACTCTCTTGAGAAAGTGAATCTTTCTTTGTCAATGCCCTATTACAAACAGCCCCATTATAATTTCCAGGAGATATTTGTTCCAGTGCTACTCAATTTGTTTCACAAACTTCGCCGCACCAAGTTTCGTTATTAATTTGGATATAATTGAGGTATGCAAATTACCAATTTTTGTTGTTGCTATTTATCTTCACACTTATTCTTTTATATTTTTCCTAAGACTAGAACTAGTTACTAGTTTTACTGTGTTGTGGAAAAACAAAAGGTCCATAATATAAAAGTTAAACTGTTCCGACAAAGTAAGGTGTACGATCTTTTTCCCTTTGGTATGTATAAGACACTGTCACTGCTAAAAGTTTCTAATTTCCTTATTTTTGTTTATTTGTTTGCATATTATGTACCAAGACACTCTCATTATGCCTGGATCAACTCTCACATGAACCTTGTCCATTCGATAATTTGAAGTGTTTGAAGATTAATATGGCATCCCAGAAGCAGGAGGACCATATAGCTACAGTGCGCACTCAAGTCCGAAACTACCTTCTTGAGAACTCTCCTAGTGCCACATTCATCATGGATTTACCTCAGGTATATGCATGCCCAGACGATCTGCATATGTGTCTCCATATGTTCTTTCTAATCGTTCCTTTGTTACTTTTTGCAATTCATTTAGAAGCGAAGTTAAAGATTGCTTCGTAACTAGAAGTTTGGTTTCTTTATTAATTAAGATAGGCTCACTAGCAAATGAAAATGGTATATGATCTTTCTTATGTGTTTTCAAGGAAAAAAATAGTGAGTACTAAAGGAGATTGTAAAAGGTTAAGAAGGAACTTCTTTACTTTATATCTTAGATCGCAATGCTATTTTGCGGAAGAAGCATTATCTTGTTCTTAGATGTTTGTTGTGAATAAAATTTAAAATTGTAAAAGCATATATTCTGTTTGAGTGAAATGTTACACGCGTAGTTGATTTTCATGCCATTGGAAGTTAACTCCAAATATCTTGTTGGAGTGCTGTTATCTTGTTGTAATGTGAGAGCAACAAGTTGGATTCTCTAAAGTTGGCACCCTCTCCAAAATTGATTTATTTTTCTGATCGACTAGGGTTGAATAAACCTGTTTGCGCCTCACAGGGAAATTAGTGCTTGTTAGGGCAATGGTGAATTTGGTTGAGGCTGTGAGTTGAATCATAGGCGTGGACATGCTGCTGATCGGAAAAAGAAGAGTGGTGGATCAGACTCGTGTGAGCATAAGACCCTTGATAACCATATAAGAGAGAATATTTTGTGTAAAAGCTTACTTGATTAGACAGGAATATAAAGTACACTAGCTTTTATCCCCCGTATTACGGGGGTTATTTTACATTATTCGTTTTTAATATTTACATATGTATATTTGGATTTTAATTTTATTTATTGTTAGAAAGTTCTGATGGCATGAAAGAATGAATGTTTTACATTTTTCGTTTTTTTAATATTTATTTTTTGGATTTAAATTTTCTTTATTGTAAAAAGGGGTAGCGGCGCAGCTTGTTGCCCGCTTGCCTTCTGTTTCGATGTAAGCTGAATATAACGTACATTAAAACAAACTTCTAGTGGCATGAAATTAATGAATTATTTTATTGTAAGAAAGTTAATAATATACTTAGGGTTTGATGATAAAAGGGTTTCATTTATTAAAATAAATGATATGTTATAACATGTTTAAAACCTATTTGGATTTGGTGACTCATGACCCGCTCATGTTTTTTTACTATAAAATTGTTTATTAATTATAAATAATATCCTTTTCTTTTTAAATTGAATATTAAATTTTAGTATATCCCTATTTTATAGGATTTTCATATTAAAATAATTGGTAAGATTAATTTTTAATTTATTGAGATCTTATAACCCATTTAAGAGCTATCTGGTTTTGGTAAAACCCATATCCATGAATTTGGGTTAAATCAATAAGAGAACTCCATTTAAAAATCAAACAATCTGGTGGCTTCCATAAAAAGGAGAAACGGCCACATCACGACACTTAGGACTTTAGGGTCTTTGTTTATATATATTATAGATAGATACAAGGAAAGAAGAGAACTAAGGCTAAATCTATGATAATCAATAGCAACCACAGTATTTGTCTAAATATAGTTTAAGCTATAAACATAAATAAATTTTATACAAAGTCAATGAGTAAGTATCCCGCTTAATATCGAGCATGAGAGAGAATAATTAAAAAGAAGTGTTCTTGGATGAAGAAAAGGAAATATATGATCGGATAGACCTTATGGTAGAGATAATGTCAACAGAAATTGGCGGGGTTTCAAGAGAAGTTGATTCAGTCTCATTTCAAAACGAGTTTTCGGGAAAGTGTAAATAATGAGAAGCTAGCAAACGGAAGGGAACACTCCATGTCACAAGGGAGATTGTTATACATAATTTTGAAAATAAATTAGATAAGAAAGATATTGAATGAAGGACATAAATCAAAGAGTTTGAAGCTGAGTAAAAGTCTCCTAGATTAAGGGTAACATGAAATGGTGTGAAACGGGTACGGGGAAGCTTGGTGAGCTAGGAAGTGATCAAGTCCAGTTAAGGGTTTTGTGTTTTAATGGGTTAAGTTTATTTTGTTGAGTTTACGTATTTGATTTTGGTTGATATATAATTTCTAGTTCAGGGAAATACTATTTGGAGTCAATTTTTGTTTTGATTTGGCTTGAAGGCTAAGCTTGGTTTGATCTTAATAGTGGGTCATGGGTCCTTGTAACATGCAGAAGTTTATATTTCAGTTTTCTCATTAATCAAATAGTGTCAATCATTGTTTTCCTTTTTAATCATAATCATGCTCTACGTTTCTATGTTTAATCGACCTGTTTATTTATTTCATGGCCTTTGAAGAGGTAGGTCCCAGCAGAGCCCAGTTGGACCCGCAAGACTCACCTCAAAGAGGGACGTCTGCGCAGTTGAACCCGCAAGACTCACCTTCAACAGGGACGTCTGCGCAAAGGCTAAACTCGCAAGACTCACCTTGAAGAGACGTCTGCGCAGAAACCAACTGGATCCGCAGGACCCACCATGCTCAGAGACGTGACGTCCTTACGCGCAGTACGCAAGCTGTTCCCGCAGGAAAAGCCTCCCAATGGTCGACGTACTCCGCCTGTTCCCGCAGCAACGGATACTAGCCATCAGGGAAGGCTACCCGCGCAGCAAGGCTACACGCACAAGGCACTTAACTCTTAAATAATTCAGTAATGTCACCTGAAGAAGGAGTGAGCAAGCCGGGAACACTCCCGCACAAAGCCGGGAACACTCCCACACAAATGAGCCAGTCCGTACGATACTGGAGGATCTTTTGTACTGTACCTGACGAGGTATGGACAAAAGATCTGACCAAAGATACGACAGCTCACTGACAACAGTATGACGAGCAGCACGCTCTTGTACTGTATGTCACTATCAGCCGCTGCCTACTCACCAACCTGTCGGAGGACGTGCATAGCCTGCAGTTGGTGGAACAGGAATAGTACACAGCCGGCCTGGTCACTATCAGCCGCTGCCTACCCACCAACCACCAGCATGGCACGTGCGTAGCCCACAGTTGGCAGAACAGGAATACTATTCAACCGGCTGTACCTGCTTGGAAACCTACCTTCGGCTATAAATACTCCAACACCTTGAAATGGTATGGACACATTACATTACCTTATCACATCTTATCTTTTCTAGCAATCTCTTAATATACACTTATATTCAAGAGCAATCTAGTCTGATTCTCACGCCGGAGGGTGGTCACAAGGAGGTACCCCCCCCCCTTCTCAGTGACGAGCTCACGGTGTCTGTTTTGCAGGTCATCAGAAGAACCATCTTTGCCGGACCTAACCCCTCGTGGGAAACATCTATTTAACCCCCAGATTATCCGTAATCTGCCCGGGTCAATTAGTGTTTCTTCATTGGCGCCATCCGTGCATAAAAGCTAGAACTAATTCATTCAGTTTTTTCAAACTTCTGGAAAGATGGTTAAGGTTACTCCGTTGCCAAAGCCAGCGGGTGACCAAGAAATCCCGGTAATCACAACCCCAGCTTCTGGGAGGAACACCGGCGAGCACACAAATTTTACGAACACTACCCCGGTTACTCAAGCCGGGGCAAGTGAAGTAAATTTTACGAACACTACCCCGGTTACCCGAGCCGGGGCAAGTGCAGTAAACAATCCTTCACTGGGATTCACCAATACCCAGTTGGAGAGACAACAGACGAGGCTACCCCGAACACTCGATCAAGTTAAAGCGTGGGCCGAAGCACGTCAGAAGGAATTCCAAGCTGAGTTGGATGAACGCTTGCGTTCACTCCAACAGGCTGACGAATTCGGAAGCACTCAACAGCTCAACATGAGCAATGAGTGCGAGTACTTGGACGATGATTCGGAGGAATCCGACACCGACGCAAACCCTCGCCATAGGGCGAAAGGGAAGCGTAAGGAAACGGACTTCCAACCGAGAAGGAATTTTGGAGAAACCTTCAAACCAAAAAACGCGGGTGGAAACCCACGTGACTTCTCTAAAACCTTCAGACCAACCGCTGCAAATGCGGGAACCTCCAAGTTTGCAAGGGACATTGCGGAAGCAATCGCCCCAAGAAGTGCCAAACGGATGTCCAACATCGGCACTTATGATGGTATATCCGACCCAGACGATCATTTGAACAGATTCATAGCGGGGGCAACCGTCAGCAACTGGACGGAACCCACGTGGTGTTATATGTTCCAGATGACGTTGGTTGGAGCAGCCAGAGCGTGGTTCGACCGTCTACCGGTCCACCACATCTACGATTGGGCAGACTTCCAACACTTCAGTCAACAAAGAAAGTACACTGAAGAGCAATGGACAATCCTCAACTGCATCCGAGAGGAAGATGAGTCTTTACTAGACTTCATCACGCGCTTCAATTCAAAGAAGCTAAGTCTGGGCAGTATTAGCGAAGATCTTGTTCGCGCTGCTTTCATCCAGGGTGCGAAAGACCCAGAGCTCATCCGCACCTTAACGTGTAAAGATGGCATGCCATCCACTTGGGATGCCATCATGACAGCAGCTAAACGCTTCGCGGAAACGGAAAAGCAACTGGGTAGAGATCTTCACCAAAGCACAAACCTTTACACCCAGAAAACAAGAGAAAACAATGTCCTTACCGCCCGACTAAACAAAAAGAGGAAGCTAGGTATTTGGCAGTCAAGGGTAAACTTTGACACCTCATCCGGCTCGCACCCTCGGTTAGGCGGAAAGGATAACATGCCGTCGTCAAACCGGAACTCCTGATGGACGCCACTCACCAAAAGCGTCACCGAGATATTCGACACTGAGAGACTCCCATGGCCAAAGGCTCCAATAATCCGAGAGCGTCACAACGCTGATCAGAACAAATTCTGTGACTTCCACAGAACAGGAGGCCACAACACCGAGGAATGCGTAGACTTGAAGGACATCGTCGAAGCATTTGTCAGAGATGGGACGCTCATGCACCTCGTGGCGTAATGAACGCTGAGCAGGCTAATGCGTGTAGAACCCCAGTTGGGGAAAACACGAATAAAACTGCAGCTTCAATGTCGGAGACTACATACTGCGTAAACAACGAGATTCCGAACCAAGTGCATATCGGCTCGAAAGGCTCGATGACACTCCCAAGAACATGGAAGGGAGCTCAATTACAGTCTGCATGTAGATCAATTCCAAACTTGTAAAAGAAATGGCCCAGAGCCACTTCTAATGGAAATGATTCTCCTTATCACATTGACGCTGATGGTCTTACATTTATACTTAATGAACTTTCCACACTGATATGCCGGTCTTCAACGCATACATAAGTGGGAAAACAAGTCGTTGCATGTGGAAGGCGGCAAAACCCGCATAAACACAAAACGACAAATTTTTAAAGAAAATATAAGGAAAGCCTTCACGCAGGTCAGTCATAGGTAAAGTTTGATCATCCTACTAAATGAAAGTGCCGGTCCTAACCGCACAAATCATGATAGAGGACACCGAACTAACCTATTGACAACCGCGCGTCGAACGGTTAATTTATTCAAAACACTGATATGCCGGTTTTCACCGCATAAATAAGTGTGAAGAAATCGTTGCGTGTGGAAGGCGGCAAAACCCGCATAAACACAAAAATCGGCAAACCTTCACGCAGGTCAGTCATAGGTAAAGTTTGGTCATCCTACTAAATGCAAGTGACGGTCTTACCTGCACAATCATGATAGAGGAAACTGAACATTAACCTATTGACAACCGCGCGTCGAAAGGTTAACTTATTCAGAACACTTAGAAAATCTCTTAAGGAAAAAATGAGGAAAACCTCCACGCAGGTCAGATATAGGTAAAGTTTAGCCATCCTACTAAGTGAAAGTGACGGTCTTACCCGCACAATCACGAAAGAGGAAGCAAAACTTTAACCTATTATCTGCCACGTTGATAGGTTAACTTATTCAAAGTACTTAAGAAATTGCTAAGTTAAACTAAAGTATGCACAAGCGAATCATATATTGTTTATGCGGCAAAACAAGTGCCAAATTAAACTATAATATGCATGAGCAAGTCGTATAACGTTGATAAAGCAAGAGTGACGGTCCTACCCGCACAAAATCTTTACATTCCATAAAAATTCAAGTATTACAAGAATGGCCAGGTATCTACTCGCCTACAAGAGTGTAAATCTATACAAAAACATAATCCTATCCTAACAGTGGGAAGGGATCTAAAGGTTCAAGCTTCAGGACCACTCCCTCCAAACCCACTTGTACCCGCACCATCAGTTGGCTGTGGCAGTTCAAGGAAGGTCTTGAGAATGGTTAACCCATCATCAGCAGCAGCAACTTCGTTCACCTTCTCCACCACTGGATGCGGGAAGGCAGCATACTGGTTCACTGCTTGGTCATAAGCAGCTTCAGTATCCACATCATATAAAGGGAAGTTAGAA